>NW_027455526.1:0-35172 GCF_040206685.1 Ascaphus truei
GAAGAGAGGGGGGGAGGAGGGGGGGGAAGAGAGGGGGGGAAGAGAGGGGGGGGAGGAGAGGGGGGGAAGAGAGGGGGGGGAAGAGAGGGGGGAAGGAGGGGGGGAAAAGAGGGGGGGAAGGGAAGAGAGGGGGGGAGAGGGGAGGGGGGGGAAGGGAGGGGGGGGAGAGAAGGGGAAGGGGGGGGGGAAGGGAGGGGGGGAGAGAACGGGGGAGAGAAGGGAGGGGGTGGAGAGAAGGGAGAGGGGGGGAGAGAAGGGAGGGGGAGGTGGAGAGAAGGGAGGGGGGGAGAGAAGGGAAGGGAGGGGGAGGGGAAGGGAGGGGGAGGGGGGGGGAGGGAGGGGGAGGAAAGGAACAAAGAACAATGCAAAGCCTTTGACGATAATCACAATACATATAAGCAATATTATAATCCAAGATTAATAAAAAGGATGTGATGTAGGACATGTTCTAGAAACCTTAATGGTTACCTGATGCATATTCTTGATGAATAATGAATAAAAATAAATTTATGAATCACAATGGAATCATAAGAAGCACCGTAGGTCCCATTCTACATTAAGGCCATTGGGTTGTAAAGTGTTTAAAGCAGAAATCCAATGGGCCTCCCTTTGATAAAGGATTTTCTTCGATCCCCTCCACGTGGAGGTACGGAAATGTGTTCAATGGCCATACATTTAAAGGATTTTATTGAACCCAGTGGGCACGTATTGAAGTGTATGGGTACTGGATGTATCATATTGTGGCTGCGAATGAGTTTCAAGTGCTCTAAGATGCGAATCTTGAGCATTCTGCTAGTGAGAACCACATATTGTTTTTTACAACCACACTGTAAAACATACACTACAAAAGTTGTTTGGCAGGACATAAATGATCTGATTCTAAATTTACGTGATTCGTCATGGTTAGAAAAATGCGTACTTTTGGTCATGTAATTGCAAATGTTGCAATGGCCGCATTTATACGAACCCCAGTAACTTGGGAAACAGTGAGAGCCTGTTGTCTATACCAGTATCTGACCGCAGCATGCTGGGTGACAGTAAGTTACCCAACGTTGCGGCTTTACGGAATACTATGCGTGGACCAGTGCATGTCATGTTTTCTAATAGTGGGTCCATGGATAGCGTTGCCCAATGTTTATGAATGATCGCTTTTATGGCATTGGGCTTGCTCACTGAAGTTGGTGATAAAGTACGGTACATTGGAACTGTTGTGAGGCTTATCTGAGTCAGATTCTTTCAAATTCATACTAATTAGTGAATCCCTATCTGTACCCAGGGCCAATTCATAAGCTGTGTCCAGATCCTGTTTCGCATATCCTCTCGCCAGGAATCTACTCATCATCTCTCCCCGCCTGTGGACAAAGACACCGAGGGTGGAACAGTTCCGCCGTAAACGGAGGAACTGACCCCTCGGAATGCCTCTGACCAAAGGGCGGGAATGACAGCTGTTCGCATGGAGTATAGAGTTCTAGCATTCTCTTTCCTAAAGATATCGGATTGCATTTTATTTTCAATATCAATATAGAGATTGAGATCAAGGAATTGAATTTGATGTGAATCCGATGTGTGTGTAAATTTTAGATTTAATGAATTATCTGATAGATATGCTAGAAACCCTTTGAGATCTTCCTCACCACCACTCCAGATCAAGAGCAGATCATCAATATAGCGCTTGTAAAACGCTATATGATGTCTGTAGGGGTTAGAATCTCCAAACACGTGGGACGCCTCCCACCAACCCATGAACAGGTTGGCATAGGAGGGGGCAAAGGAAGTCCCCATAGCTGTCCCACGTGTTTGGAGATAAAACTGACGGTTGAAAAGAAAATAATTGTGCGTGAGTAAAAACCTAATACTGTCTAATAAGAAAGCAGTGTGTGCAGGGGAAAGAGGGGAGTGTTCAGTGAGAAGAAATCCACTGCTGTGAGGCCGTGTTCGTGCTGTATGATGTTATAAAGGGAAGCTACATCTAGTGTGACCCAGATGTAGTGTGGGTGCCATGTGAAGGGTGCTAATAGTGATAAAACATGCTTAGTGTCTAAAATGTGTGAAGGTAAGTCGTGTACCAGTGGTTGTAAAAAGTGCTCTATATACTGTGAAAGGTGCTCCCCCAGGGATCCAATGCTGGAAATGATCGGTCTCCCGGGTGGTGAGTGAAGTGTTTTGTGGATCTTGGGAAGGTGATGGAAGATAGGTATGATGGGATCTGGAGTGGTGAGGAAGTCTCGTTCTGAGGGGGTGAGAATGTGTAATATCTCACCTTCATCCATGAGTTCAGCAAATTCTTTAAGGAATTGAGAAGTCGGATCCCCGGCAAGTGTGACATATGCTTCACTGTCTCCAAGCTGTCTTGCGGCCTCTGACATGTAGTAGTCTTTCTCCAGGACCACTGTTGCCCCTCCTTTATCTGCTTTCCTGATACAAATGGAATCATTATCAGTGAGAGACCGTATAGCTGCCCTCTGGTCAGTTGTAAGGTTATCTCTTTTGAATCCCCAAGCATTAGATTTTATGGGTCCTATTCCCCTGGCAAGAAGTGATAGATCCCTTTCAATTCCTTTCTGAAAAATGTCAATATAATGCCCCTTCATGTGGGAGGGGTAGAAGGTGGATTTTTCTTAAACCCTGAGTTGATACTTCCCAGAAAGGAATCTGGGTCAACCGCTGTATCATTTTCAGAAAGGAGATCTATCAAATCTTGCTGATGGCAAAGATCTTGAAAGCCTAGGGGAGAGGAAGAAACAGGGTTAACATCAAAAATAGGCAAATTGCTATCTTTAGTCCCAATTCTGGTGGCAAAGAACCGCTTAAGCGTAAGTTTGCGCGTGAATTTGAAAACATCCACCATGGTGGAGAACAGATTAAATGGTGTACTGGGTGCGAAAGAAAGTCCAAGATGTAGTATGGACAGTTCCGACTGTGTGAGTTGATAATTAGAAATGTTTATCACATTACTGTTCTCGATCGTTAAGTCTTTAATCTCTTTGATGGTTTCCCACTGTACATTTTTCCTTCTGCCTCGTCGCGTCTTTCCCCGTTTTTTTGAAGATTTCTGATTGCCCATTCTGCTCGCCGTTGTCGTCTCGCTGGATGCGGCATTATCTTCTCCAGATGAGGGACAGAAATCACTTTCGGAAAAGGAGAAAGAAACTGCATGGGGTGTTATTTCATTGTCTTTTGAACCCTTGAGAATTGATTTATTGCCACTTCCGTCTCTAGAGGATTTCTTAGATTTTGTCTTATTTTGTTGTTTCTAGAGGATAATTTCTGCCAAATGTAAACTTGGTGTGCGTCATAATCCGCTTTATCCCTCTCAAACTTGGTTGGTTTATTGAGCATAATGGTTTTCTCTTGTTTGTTAAGTTTTTAGTGGCTGTTTTAGCATCCAATTCTTTGAAATTCTCCATATGGGAAAAGGATTGAAGTTTCTTTTGTAAATCAGTCACTTGTTTAGTTACTGCTTTGTTCTCTTGACTCTTGAACTGTATTATCAAGTCCATTAGTCTGAATGAACAGTGAGTTAATATCTGACACCATTGTCGCTCAAAATCACCATTAACAAATCCAAATGACAGGGTTTTGGTGTGGCGCCAGCCCACGGGGTATGCGCTTGACTCTGCTATAGTTTTCCATTGTGGTAATCTCCCACCATAATCTTTTTTATTAATCTTGGATTATAATATTGCTTATATGTATTGTGATTATCGTCAAAGGCTTTGCATTGTTCTTTGTTCCTTTCCTCCCCCTCCCTTCCCCCCCCCATCCCCCCCTCCCCCTCCCCCCTCCCCCTCCCCCCTCCCCCTCCCTCTCCTCTCCCCCCCTCCCTCCCCTCCCCTCCCCTTTCTTTCCCTTGGCCCCCATATGGTCCTAGGCAGGATTAGTATATTTAGATAAGTCCCAAGATATTATAGGTCATATGCATTTCAACCAATGCTATAGCAATATCTAGGCACCAGTACCACTGCTTTATATATTAGAACCAAGGGTTAACATTTTTTCTAGCAATGTTGTCAGTATCTTTTTAATTTAATTTTTATATTAATATATATTTTTTATATATTTTTTATGGTATACATTACCTCCATGCCTATAGATTAGCCTTTTTAAGTTATGTTCATTATTAAAATTCATTATGTACATATTGGCTATGTAGGATGTTGCTATGCCTTTAACAAACTATTGTGCTTAAACATCTCTTGTGGTATGATGGGGTTAATATCGATTAATTACCGTTTTCGCGGGCTTTTTTCTGTTTAAATGTCTGGCCAGCACCACGTCTCCTCACTCCAAGACGAAGCCCTATTCCTAAGGGTGAAACGCGTAGAGGAGGAGATCGTGGTGTAGCCCATACAGTGTGTTGTGAATAAAGTTTTTGTTGCATCATCCGGGACCTGTCTGGACTTCTGTCATGCGCAGTAGCGCCCGTTCCACACATCCACCAACGCGCACCTCCTGCCTCTGCCCGCACAGTCTATGGGTGCGATCACTGCCGAAAGGCAGTCTAAACGTCGCACCGTGTGGACGCCTGCGTGCGGTCTCACACCATGAACTCGGCCTATCTCTGTTTTTGTTGGGTAATTGGCAGTTGACATCTCTTGGTAACTGAATAAGTGTTGTGGCCCAGAAATTACTTTTTAATGTAATATTTTGGCTGCCCATTTTAATAGGTGTACTTTTGTCCATACTACATGTTAGTTACAATAATTAATATGAAAGTCTCTTAACTTATGCAGTGTACCACATACTGTTAACATTTTACCATTAAAAGGTTGTTTATTTAAATATGCTCTTGTACACAGACTCAGTAGGAAAAATATATCCCTCTGAAAAATGTTCACATTTGCACTTTTTATTTTTTTAAATTGTATTTTACCAGTTTCCAAAATGATAATATTAAAAGTTTGTAATAGTCAATGGGGATCTCCTAGCTTCAGCACATTGGCAGAAAATGTCAGCTAGTCCACATGAGGAACAGGATTTAAAAAACAGTACTGTACTTCAATAGGTTGGACTGAGGGTATGCTACAGATGCTCAATGATGAAAGGTGGTCTGGCACACACACAATAGTTCAATGATAGATATCACCTGCGGGTGCCCATGGACCAAGGGGGATCGTCCTGCAAGGTCCCCAAGGAGTTGTATAGATAAACAGTCCAGGCACTCGGTCTTCCAAAAGAAAATATTTAATTCAGCATGAAAGCCAACGTTTCGACTGCTATATGCAGTCTTTGAGCTCTCACCTTGACAAAGACTGCATATAGCAGTCAAAACTTTGGATTTCATGCTGGATTAAATATTTTCTTTTGGAAGACCGAGTCATTGGACTGTTTTCTTATCTATGCTAGAGGCATCTCATTCATAATCCTTGTACCATCATGGCATATATCAATACATGGGAAGGAGCCTCGATTGTGCAAGGGGAGGGGAGCACAATCTTCTTTTTTTTTTTTCCCTGCTTCCCCCCACCCCCCCTTACCTTGATCACACGTCCTGGCATCATGACATCACAAAATGACGCCTTGTTGCCATGGCGATGCGTCACCAGGAGCGTCTGAATCAAGGTAAATAAGATTTACAGAGGCACTGCAGCTCCCCAGACATTAATTTAAGTGGCTTTGGGAAGCGCGGGGCCTCTGTAAACCCCGCGCCCCCCGCAGCAAATCTCGCGCCCCCCACTTTGAGCACCGCTGTGCTAGAAAACAATATATTGTAGTTGTCAAGTTACTGTAAAGCCATATAATTTCTAGATCAATGCTGATAAAAGTTTACCCCTAGGGACAGGTGTCTGTGCCGCTTGTGCTCTCCACACAAGCGCAGGGAAGGGGAAGGACCCGGTAGCGAGGTGAGGAGGCCGCAGGGGATACGAAGGGAGTAAGTTGCTGTGCAGCTGGAGATCGGCGCACGTAGTCACGTGACCGCGCCACGCGCATGAGAATGCGCGATGCGTTCGGAGGTGCGGTGCCTGCTCAGAGACACGAGTGATCCAGCTGCATGTGCGCGCATGCTCTGACAGCAGAGCGGAAGTGCGCACGTTATCTGGCACCAACGTGAGGGTTGTGGGAAGCCACATGTGAGAAGCAGGGGAGATAGTATCCAAAGCACAAGGTCACTATAGTGGAGTGCATCCTGGAGGACGTCCCGCCTCCTTAAAGGCATAGTGCCAATAACTGAAGAGTGCAGGAAAACTAAATATAAACATAAGGGTTCTTAGTCTAATTCATTGGCCAAGGATTATAAGCCTGCCACCACATCAAGGTGAACCCTACTAAGCAGGTACCTACACTACCCGACGGTAAACTAACCTCAGTAGTAATTGAGTGACTGTCCCAGTCTTCCGGAATCCACAGGAGATGAGTAAAGATCCCAAGGAGGTCCAGGCAGGAGCAGCATACAATGGTAGGACTTGCAGGAACCCAGACAGGTAGCCACTGAGTTCTATTTAAAGGAAGCAGCAGCTGTAAGCAATGAGAAAGTCATAGAGAGGCTTACTTCCTGTCAGGAGGAGGAGGAGGCAGGATTTGCCAGGAAGCATGATGACGTTGTTTGCTTTGGAATCCTTGAAGACACAGGATCTTGATTCGCAGCTAGAGGGCGGCGATCAGAAGTAAACAGGTAAGGCAGGAACACGCCGCAGGGGGCGTGTTCCGCACATCGTTACAGTGTCCTAGAATAACTATCGGTTCAGTGTAGCTAGTACCAAAGAAGTGTCCAGTGCAGTAGGTGGATGATGTGATTAGTGCTACAGTGAGGTGTCCACTCAACCCATAGGGACTGGTGTCAAAGCTATCACAGATCCTGAGTGCACTTTTGGAGCCACATAAATAAGATGCATACATACATACATCCCAGCCTTTTGGGGTAGTACAACACCAATCAGCATGTCCATAGCGCAAAGTCCATTAACCCATAGGAGTTGATGGCCGCTGACCCTGCTTATAGTGCGGTACTTAAGCTCTAGGGGTCTGGTGTTGCGTGTCTCTCCAAATTGGGGTAAACAGGTGGAAATGGGTGGTGGATTGCAGCAGTGGTAGCGGTGCATTCACATGGACCGATGGGACAATGCTCAAATAGCCACGACCAAATGTCCTAGAGCAGCGTGTGCGCAAACTGGGGGCGCAAGACTGACTGTAGAGGCCCCGCGCGTTTCCCGAAGGCACTTAAATTAAGTGCCGGAGAAGCGGCGAAGGTCTCTGTAAACTTCACTTACCTTGGCTCCGGCGGCTTCTTAGACGCGTCGCCATGGGCAACATGGCGTCAAATGGCGCGGCAAGGTCATGTGACGTCATGATGCCGGAGCCGAGGTAAAGGGGGGGAAGGGTGGCGGAGAGAGGGGAACGGCCGGCACCGTTATGGACCTTTAGACACTGTGCATCAGCGGGTGCTTCATGTAATTTATCCTTCACATGTTTTTGGACTAGACCCCGTTGATGGGTCAATACAGTGCACAGCCTTCAACCAGGAAGTAATATATTGAGTTACCTCTCGTTTTCAGTATATCCTGGGTACAGAGTTATGATAACAATACATGGTTAATTTATAGACATTGCATTTGAAAGTACCTTGTGCTGAAGAAAGGTGGAGTTGGCTAGAGTAGTTGTGTGTATTAACCCTCGTTGCATATCTAAGTCACGTACGGCACACTTGTGAGCATGTGACCTGCATATGGGACAAGGGTTAATACACAGCTCTAGCTGGGCAACTTTTCACCATCGCAATGGTCCCTCAAATGTAACTAAAGTAACGCCCACATTCTTTTGATGGGGAAAACCAGGTACCTATTCATGGCTGTTTTGAGGCCAGTTTTAACCAGGTTTTTTAGTTTCAAATTTTTTTTATTAGGCATTTATACGTTATACAAACATACAGATATATCTTAGCCTAATACAGGTTTTTTTTTGTTTTTCACATAGAGAGCCTCACCAGGCCTCTGGTCCTTTAGTTGGACCGAAAAGGGCAGGCGAGGGAGAGAGAAGAAGAAAGGGGGAGGGTGGTTCCCGATTTTCTATCCTGGCCACCAGGTACCAGGTCGCGTCCATCATATCTTTACTCTCTGATGCCTAGGTCATCGTCCTTTTATGTATGGGAGTTTCTACCTGTTGGTTGGGTCAGCCATAGTTCCCAGACTTTGTAAAAAGGACATAGTGGTTATTTTCAGAAAAGCTGAGAGTTTTTTCATGAGCATTATGGATCCTTTCTTTACTGTTTGCTTGTGTGTGTGTGTGGGGGGGGGGGGGGGGGTGATACTTTCTTCCATGAGGTGGCCACTGCACATCTAGCCGCTGTGAGAATGAAGGAGATTAATTTCTTATTGGGCGGTCAATATTTTCCATCGGCCTGCCCAATAAGTAGGTCAGCGGGTTTATAGGTATTGTGAGGTCTGTGACCTCTTTTATTATTATGGAGAAGGTTCAGTGAGTAAAGACACTGACTGGCACCGAGTATGAAGCAGGGGAGCCTGGGTTCAATTCCTGGTGTCAGCTCCTTGTGACCTTGGGCAAGTCACTTTATCTCCTGTGCCTCAGGGCACCAAAAACATAGATTGTAAGCTCCACGGGGCAGGGACCTGTGTCTGCAAAATGTCTCTGTAAAGCGCTACGTAAAACTAGCAGCGCTATACAAGAACATGCTATTATTATTATTATTATTATTACAGGGTAAACCCCGTTATAACGCGACCCGTTATAACGCAAATCGGTTATAACGCGGTTTTCACGTGGCTCCCGGTTTTTTTTTTTTTGCACACACTGTTCACTGCACACACTGCACACTGCGCACACTGCACACTGCGCACACTCTCACTGCGCACACTCTCACTGCGCACACTCTCACTGCGCACACTCTCACTGCGCACACTCTCACTGCATGCTCACACTGCACGCGCACACTGCACGCGCACACTGCACACACACACTGCTCACTGCACACACACTGCTCACTGCACACACACTGCTCACTGCACACACACTGCTCACTGCACACACACTGCTCACTGCACACACACTGCTCACTGCACACACACTGCTCACTGCACACACACTGTTCACTGCACACACACTGCTCACTGCACACACACTGCTCACTGCACACACACTGCTCACTGCACACACACTGCTCACTGCACACACACTGCTCACTGCACACACACTGCTCACTGCACACACACTGCTCACTGCACACACACTGCTCACTGCACACACACTGCTCACTGCACACACTGCTCACACACTGCTCACTGCACACACACTGCTCACTGCACACACACTGCTCACACACTGCTCACTGCACACACACTGCTCACACACTGCTCACTGCTCACACTCCCAGCACACGCTGCACACACTCCCAGCACACGCTGCACACACTCCCAGCACACGCTGCACACACTCCCAGCACACGCTGCACACACTCCCAGCACACGCTGCACACACTCCCAGCACACGCTGCACACACTCCCAGCACACGCTGCACACACTCCCAGCACACGCTGCACACACTCCCAGCACACGCTGCACACACTCCCAGCACACGCTGCACACACTCCCAGCACACGCTGCACACACTCCCAGCACACGCTGCACACAGCACTCTCTCACAGCACTCACATGTCAGCAGCACACCCCTCCCCTCACATGTCAGCAGCCCACCCCTCCCCTCACATGTCAGCAGCCCACCCCTCCCCTCACATGTCAGCAGCCCACCCCTCCCCTCACATGTCAGCAGCCCACCCCTCCCCTCACATGTCAGCAGCCCACCCCTCCCCTCACATGTCAGCAGCCCACCCCTCCCCTCACATGTCAGCAGCCCACCCCTCCCCTCACATGTCAGCAGCCCACCCCTCCCCTCACATGTCAGCAGCCCACCCCTCCCTCACATGTCAGCAGCCCAACCCCCCCTCACATGTCAGCAGCCCAACCCCCCCTCACATGTCAGCAGCCCACCTCCCCCTCACATGTCAGCAGCCCACCCCCCACCAGCCCGTTTTTCACCCCCCCCCCACCAGCCCGTTTTTCACCCCCCCCCCACCAGCCCGTTTTTCACACACACACACACACACACCACACCTTGCAGCAGCAGCAGATCTGGCTTGGAGGACACATGCTGCAGTAGCAGATCTGGTAGGAAATACACTCGCACACGCTGCAGTAGCAGATCTGGCTGGGAAGACAGAGACACACGTTGCCGCGCACCGCAAAACCAGGGGGCTGGGAGGGAGAGGGAGGGGGCTATGAGGGATGAATCGCCGCCATTTTTTTGAAACTTTTTTATTTATTTATTTAATTAACTTCCTTCCCTCCTCACTCCCGATCAGACGCGCGGCGACCATTTTAAAAAAAAATTAGCGCGACCCCGTTACTAACGCGGTGGTCTCGGGGTGGACCCCGAGGACCGCGTTATAACGGGGTTTACCTGTATTGGTTAGCCAATATTTCTGAATCTCTGGACTTGACCACAAAATGTGGGCCATGTCCCCTTTTTATCCGCAGCCTCTCCAGCATTGATCGGAGGCCAGAGGGTAGATTTGTCTTAATCTGACTGGGATAAGATACCAGTGGAACAGTATTTTATAGATGTTTTTCTTAGTTGTGGTACATATGGAAGTTCCTGAAGCTGATTCCCATATACTTTCCCAATCCTCTCTGTCTATAACTATATTCAATTCAGCTGCCCATTTGAGCATGTAGTCATGGGTAGGGGGGTCTGCCGACTTCTCCATTTCGGCGTACATTTGCGTTATAAGACCTTTTTGATGAGCAGTGTTCCTACACAGCCTTTCAAAATTAGTGAGAGGGGGAAATTCTAATGTTGGGGATAGGTTTTGTATAAAGTGTCTAATTTGGAGATATTTGAACACGTTCAGTTCTGGATTTTCATATGTTTTTTTTTTTTAGTCTTTGGTAGCTTAGGAACTGTCACAACCAGGAGGGAATTTAGGGTTTTTGAAGATTGGAATGAGTTGGGAGTTCGTGGTTGTGAGCTTGTATTTAAATTTGGATTTCGTCCAAATCTCCCACGTGTGCCTCATCGGTCCGAATTTAAATTGACTACTTTGTGTATCTCCCTTGTTCAGGGACCAAAGGCAAGCTGGCAGAGAAGGCGTGCCGGCGTATTGTGATTCTATATCTAACCTTCAATATTGGTTTGGATCAGCGTTCCATACTACTGCCTGTCGCAGCTGAGTGGCTTGGTAGTATCTTATGATGTCTGGGACTCCAAGGCCTCCTCTCCCCCTTGATGAGAGTAAAACCGACCTAGCGGTCCTGGGTTTTTTACCTTGCCAAATAAAATGAAATATTTGTTTCTGAATATTTTTCAATTCTGAGCCAGGGATGTGGACCTGGAGAGTCTGGAAATAATATAACAATCTGGGGAGTATGTTCATTTTGACCAAGATCATTCTCCCGATCCATGATATTTGATACCGTTCCCATTTGTCTAGGTCATTTTTAATTTTCCGGAATAGGGCTCGGTAATTGTGTAGGTATAGGGACTGGTAGTTCCTTGATACATTAACTCCCAAATATTTAATGTATGAGGAACTCCAACGATGATTAAAATTTAGTTTAAGTAGTTTCACCTCTGGCTCTGGCAAATTTAAGTTTAAGGCTTCAGATTTGTCGCTATTGATTTTATATCCTGATATTTTACCAAAGTCCATGAGTTCTTTTTGGAGATTAGGGAGGGAAATTTGGGGTTTGGATAGATTTAGAATGATATCGTCAGCGAATAGGGATATCTTGTATTGCTTATTTCCAATTTCTATCCCTTGGATGTCAACGTTGTCTTGAATTTTTGATGCCAGGGGTTCTATGGTCAGTGCAAAGAGGAGAGGGGATAGGGGGCATCCTTGTCTTGTGCCGATTTTAATATTGAATCGCTGTAGGTTGCCCCATGGGAGTTTCGCCATCGCTGATGGATCTTGGTAAAGTCTATGGACACCCACCAGATATGTGTCTTTGAAGCTGAATTTTCATAGGGTGTTATCTAAAAATAATTAATCAATTCTATCGAACGCCTTCTCTGCGTCTAGACTTGGCAGTATTGCTTTGGTTCCTGTAAGGTGTACGTGGTCTACTATATTGATTATCTTACGGGTGTTGTCCGAGGCTTGCCTGCCTGCGACAAACCCAACTTTATCTATATTTATAAGTCTGGGTAAGATAGGATTCAACCTATTTGCTAGAATTTTACTATATAATTTGAGGTAATTGTTTAAGAGGGAGATTGGACGGTAGCTTCCACATTGCATCGGGTCTCTTCCGTCTTTATGTATAATAGCTAGATTGGCTAGAGACATTGAGGTAGGGATTGGGTTCCCTTCCATGAAAAAGTTAAACATTTTTAATAGATGCGTGGATAGTATTGGTAGAAATCTCTTGTAGTAAACATTGGTGAACCCATCAGGGCCAGGGGACTTAGACACCTTCAGCACTTTGACTGTCTCTTCCAATTCCTCTTTTGATATCTCGGCATTAAGTATTGCATTTTCCTCCTCTGTTAATGTGGGAAGGTGGCAGTTGTCTAGATATTTTTTTATGGACTCCGATGCTGTTGGTTCGGGGTGTCCATTTTGGGTTCTTGGGTTATATAATTTGGTGTAGAATTTAGTCAATTCTGCTGCTATTTTTTTATCGCTATATTGTATCTCACCAGACCTATGTTTGATCGCTGTTATTTGGGATCTTTTCTGTATTCCTCTTCGTCTGCTAGCCAAGAGTCTGTCGGCCTTGTTGCCTTTGTCATAATATTGTTGATTTGCCCACTTAAGAGCTTTTTCTACATCTTCTAATTGGGCCTGTTTTACTTTTAATCTGGCTGCAGTTAATGTTTTGTAGACTTTCTTTGATGGGTTAGTTTTATGTGATTGCTCAAGTGTGACAATGTTGTCTGTGAGATCTTTGATCAATTTTAGTGTGACCTTTTTCCTATGGGATGCAATAGAGATGAATTTACCTCTGATTGCTGTCTTATGGGCCTCCCATAGGATTGCCGGGGAAGTGACTGATCCTGAGTTAAAGAAAAAGTAGTCCTTAAGTGATGTTTTGATCTCTTTCTCTATCTCAGGATGGTTCAATAAGGAGTCATTTAACCTCCAGGAGTAGGAATTTGATTTTACAAATGGGACAGAGGGGGTTAAGGTGATAGGGGCGTGATCTGACGAGGTAATTGGGCCGTTATCTGATTTATAAGCAGCCTCTAGAACATTCTTGGTTACCAGAAAATAGTCTATACGGGAATAGGTCTGGTGAGGTGTTGAATAGAAGGTGTAGTCTCGTTGGCCCTGATGTTGGGACCTCCAGATGTCCACCAATGAGAAATCATTGATTATCCTCCTGAACTTTTTCCCAATTTGTTGGGAGTGGGTTGTATGGGAGCGGCCTATTGCGGATGATTTGTACTCTATGGGGTTCAGGACCATATTTAGGTCGCCTCCGACCAAAACCGACGACAGATATCCAGGGTCGACACCCTCGAGAACTTTTTTAAGGAATTCTGTTTGGTTCTCGTTGGGGGCGTAATATGTTGATCAGGGCAATCGCCCGAGCCTGCGGGTGAGCCGTATACCACTAAAAATCTACCCTCTGGGTCCACTGTTGTTTTGACATGATTAAATAGTGTTCCTTGTCGGAGTAGGATTGCTACTCCTCTTTTCTTACTACTAAATGAAGCAAAAAAGCTCATTGGGAACACCTTTTTAAATAAATTTGGTGGGTCTTGGGATGTGAAGCAGGAATATAATATCACCCCCTGATCTTTTCATGTCTTGGAGAGCCAATCTCCTCTTTCTGTTATTTTGTAGGCCTTTTACATTTAGGGAAATGATCTTGATTGTGGCTGGTTTAGCCATGAGATCTTTTTATTTATGCAGAACCGAGAGACCTTTCCTTTCCCACTGGGGAGGTCTTGAGTTGATAATTTAGAGGCCAAGTTTTGCCCCATCAAACATTCAGGGCAGGTGTAGGTTTTGTGCCAGTCAGGTCTGGTGGACCGAGGAGGAGGAGGAGGAGGGGGGGGGGGGAAGAGGAGAATAGGATAAAGATCTGCTGGGACAGGACCAGCAGATGGAGAGTAGTAGAAATTAGGTCTGTATTAGACCTTAACAGAGTGTTGCCAGTCCTATGGGCGACCGGCATTCGGGCTAAGAGCCCTTTCGGGGGTGGGTCCGGCGACGGCGGCCGGGGGGTATCAGAGGGGTCCAGACCCTCTAATACGCTTTACTGGTACTTCCCCCCCCCCCCCCCCCCTTTTCCTTTATGTTGTCGTGTAGATTTTTTTTGATATTATCCCTACCGGCGGGTGGGGGGGGGAGGGTGTGGTGGTGGAGGGGGGGAGGAAAACAGGGGTGTGGGGAGAGGGAGAGGGGGGGGAAGAGAGAGGGGAGGGAGGGAGAAGAAAAGAAGGGGAGGGGGTGTATAGGGGGAGGGAAGGAAGGGGGCGGGGGAGGGGAGAGGGAAGAAGGGGAATAAGGATGGATTAAGGAACCTTCTTGTACAATAGAGTCTGCTGTGGGGGCTGTAGTGTTCAGTATAACTCTGGCATGGCAATGCCTACAGCGGGAACTGTGTATTACAAGCTTACTAACTGGCATAGCAATATCTGTCGCCGGATCTGGGCGTTACAACGTAGTTAAATGGGATTACAATTCCTGCATCGACAACTGTATGATATCCTCAATACTGATTGGACCATTTGGGAGATCCTTTTGTAGAATATGGGGTGGAGGTGGAGGGGGGATATATTGGATGGTTGCTGTTATAACCTTTTGGGGGAGGTGGGGGGGAGGGGGGTGCATTAGGGGACAACTTATATGGTAGTGCTTTCCATGTGAGCTCTATGCATCATATGTCTTAAACCTTAGTTATACCGTTTGAGGGGGGGGTGGGGGGGGGAACAGTGGGGATCAGTTATACAGTAAAGCATTTAATCTATGTTCTGCAACACGACTGATATTAAGATTGTTAAGATCCTATGGGAAGGAGGGGGTGGGGTGGGAACAAGGGTTTGAGTGACATCATTGTCTACAGTGAGCTCTATGCATCATATCTTATCAAGCTTAAACTCTAGCAAAACTTTTGACGTGGGGGAAGTGTAGGGTACAGTTTATACAACAAGGCATTCAATGATAATTGTGTTTTGCGACATAACTGGTCTTGAACTTGTTAAGATCTTATAGAGAGAGGGGGTGGGGGAGGACGACAAGGAACTTATATTTCAGCAAGACATATGACAATTAACAGGCCCTGAAACAGGGCTAATTGAGGCTTATTTTACAGCAATACATATTACGAGTACTGTGTACTATGGCTGGATTGGTGCAGGTCTCGATTCAGCCTTTTGGGAGGGCGGGGAGGGTAAGAGAGTGGGGGGTATGGGTGGGTGAGGGAGGGGGTGGACAATAATGAACTTATATTGCGGCCAACCATATCTCAAAAAAGAAAAAAGGAGGGGGGGAGGGAGGGAAACATGAGGATATATACCATTATTGAAATAACATTAGCCATCAACTGTAAACTGTATACGACGAGCGAAGCTCGTTTGTAAGAATGTCTGTGCTATCAGGACCTTGAGATAGTCATTGGGAGTCTGAATTCTCCCCAGTAGTGTGTTCCCACATTTTGTTCGGGGCCTGTCTGAGTACTGACACCGCGGTCAGGTGCTGAGAGCAAGGCTGCGGAGCTTCGTGTACTCATGGTTATACATGGGCCCTGTCTAGTGACCGAGGATGGGAGTCCTTGCTTTCCCAACTGTCGTAGCCCGTGATGGATCAGGATAAAGGTATTCGTTCGCTCCGGTGACCACAATGTAGGTGTAGGGCGCAGGGGAAGAGGAGATAAAAGGGAATTACCACATCTCCTGCCTCGTCCGAGGGGGAGCCTCTGCCGTCATCTCTTCGGTGCTTCCCAACCGGTGAGTGTCGATTAGCTTCTTCTGCTCGTTGGCCTGGGCCGGGTAGATCGTTCCTTCGTTTGTAGTGAGTAGATGGTGTTGAGAAGGGAAGGGGGAATAGGTCTCTCCTTTGGCTGTTGGCCTCCTCGTTCTGGCCCTGGTATGCTCGGGCAGTAGTAAGATTGCCTTCCTCCTCTTCACCGCGGAAGGGTGCAGGGATGGGGAAGAAGGGGTAGGCATGCAAGTGGGTATCTATAGCGGTCGCTGTCATGGGAGAGGGGGGTTGGCCTGGTATTAAAGGGGTTACACCCCATTTGGCCACCCCCTGCTCTCACTTGGGAAGCAAGGGGTTAACTGGACTGCGGTCCAGTAATGTGTTTTTACCCCGCTTCAGAATCCAAACGTATATGTCCCTGTAAATGTGTATTGTTCTCATCCCAGTGTTTGCACCAACACATACACTGGGGTTGATGCGGGAGGGAAAGGGTTACTGTTAATTCAGTGGTTATAGCCCTTTGTTCCCTTTTCCCGCCTTTTCAGGCTCCATTTTGCAGCCTCCCATAGGTCGCCATTGCAGATCCATGCATTCCAATGGCAGATCTGGCGGTTTTGGGCCTGTTTCCAGCGAAGACCAGCAGGTGGCGTCCGAGAGGAGGAGCGGCGGTTTCCCATTGTAAGTCAATGGGGCCATTGACTAATGGCGGAGCGGAGGTCCCATTGAATCCAATGGCGGCGCTCGCCCATGCATTCCCTGTGGCGGTGCCGGCCATTGATTCCAATTGGGGAAAAGCCGCGTGGCGTTAAAACGGCCAAGTCCAAAACGGTAAAATGTGTAAGTCATATCTCCGGTTCTGTGAGGACCAGAGGGCTGGGATTTGGGTTGCATGTAGTCACTGCTCCGGCATGAATGCATGGCCATTTCCAGCCCTCTCCGAACAACCAGACCGAGTATGGGCAAATGTAAAGGTTGGTGATTTTCCCCATAGACTTCAATGGCGGCGTTACTCCATTGAAGGGCTATGGCGGAGGAGCCCTATAGACTTCAATGGCGGAGTTTCCCCATTGAAAGACTATAGCGGCGGAACCCATTGACTTCAACGGCGGAGTTACTCCATTGGAAGCCTATTGCGGCGGAGCCGGTTGATTTCAATGGGAAAAGAGTGAAAAGCAGAGATTCATTTGTGAGCTGAGAATCCTGTATTAAAGTAATGAGAGTTTTAAACTGTTTTTGTGTATCTCCGGTTCTGGGGGTTGCAGAGAGCTGAAACTTGGCCACCATGGAGAGTCATCTCCGGCATGAGGGACTGGCAAGTGCCAGCCCACTGGGCCCAGCAGAACGGATTATTTTAATATGTGAAGATATTAAAGAGTGAATTGTATTTTCTTTCTGGTATAAAAACTGGTATAAAAACTATATGTTATGTTAATGCTCTGGATGGGAGACAAATGGTCGATCATAAACTCCTGATCAAAGACTCTCCCACCCTGCTTGTGTATGCGAAAACAATGGAATGCAAGACATGGGTGATTGATATTTAGTGTTGTAATTCACACCTTGGACAAAGGGTATTCTGGCAAAGCCAGACTTGAAGACGCCAGTCTTGTGGGAGGGGGGCTGAAGAAATAAGCCCCCTGTTTAGAATATTACCCACCCAGTGGGCAGGTATTACGGTGTCCCTCAGGTGAGGTGGCAAGGAGAGATTGGGTGCAGGTAATTGTTCTCCAATGGCCTGCACTCAATAATAAAGTATAGGATTGGAATTACATATAAACCTGTGTCCATCCTATGTCTTCGTGTTTTCGTGATGTCTACATCTGAACCTGTATTGTGGAAGAAATTGCCAATCCTGTATCCTGATTGCTTTCTTGTCCAACCCCTTAAGTAAGTGTCTATATTTTGGCTGTTATTTGTACATCTTGTGTGTTCACCTTCTTTAAGGAATAAACTGTATTTATTATATCTAAGCTGTGTTCAGTTCAACCCAGAGATTTTTTGGTGTATTATTACAGCCGCTCACAAGTTCCCGTGACAGTCGCTGCCTCTCATCTCGTCCCTGTTGAGTCCCTTCCGACTCTAGTTAGGCCGTGCTCCCGGGGACAGTTTCTCCAATTTGTATTCCTCAGCGGTACAACCGGTGTCAGTTAGGGTAGGCTGTGCAATCAAGCAGGACTCTTTCACATGGTTTTTCACCGCTCCTAGCGGGCTTGCGTCTCAACTTCCCTGATCAACAGCTTGGGACTCTTCATTGCGGCGTCTCCTCTGACTCCGGTTAAATCCTTCTCCAGGGGAGGGTTTCACTTAAGGACAGCATCCAACGGTAAGCGCGTTAACCTTTTGCTCCTAGCTGGGCTCGCGTTCAGGGGGTCCCTCAGCCGCGGACATTTTGTTTTGTAACTTTAACTGCCAACAGGGCTTAACTGTAGGTGAGAACAGTGATTTAACTGTGTTTTTATTTGTTCTTTGATTGTTTGTTTGCGGACAGCCAGTCTCTCCGAAGCTCTGGGCTGGTGTTCTTCATTTTCGGGACTGATGGTCCGAGTCTGTGTTCCACGTGTCTGGTGGGTCCAATCCCAGAGCTCGTGCGAACTGGTACATGTCTTCAGGGAATCTTACGCTCGGGTATTTCCCATTCTTAATTGCGATCAGTTTGAAGGGGAATCCCCACTTGTACTTTATTTAGTTGTCTCTGAGCATTTGAGTAAGGGGTTTTAGTTCTCTACTTCTGTTTATCGTAGTTTTTGACAGGTCGTTGAAGACTTGCAAATGTTCTCCTTGGAAGTGGATGGGGTCTTTATCACGGCAGGCACCAATTATTTTTTCCTTTGTGGTGTATTTGTGGAGCCGGACAACCACATCTTTCCTCCGTTTTGGGTCCTCTGACCGTGGGCCTAGTTCCCGATGGGCTCTGTCCATTTCAAAGTCCGCTTCTTCCCCACCATCGCAAACGGAGGAGAAAAGGTCCAGCAAGTAGGCACGGAGTTTACCAGGGAGAACCGTTTCTGGGATACCTCGGATTCTGATGTTTTGCTGTCTATCCCGGTTCTCCTGGTCCTCCATGCCATCTTTTAAGAAATCTAATTCCGTTTCCAACTGGGAAATTTCCTTTTCTGCTGCTGTTTGTCTTTGATGGGCTTCCTCCAACTTGCCCTCTAGCACCGTAGTTCTCTCCCCGAGGCCTGAGATCTCCTGTTTCAACTCGGTAACAACAGCTTTTAAATCTGTTTGCAGCGATTGCCGGAGTTTCTCGAGTGCTCCGGTGAGGCGGTCTCCTCTGCTTCAGGGTTCTCTTTTGATCGGTCCCGATCTGTGGTTATCACTTTGGGTCCGTGTGCGCTGGGTAGAGCGGCGCCATCTTGGTTCTTTCCTCCCGCATCAAAGCCCCGATGCGGCGGGGAGAAGTATTTGGAAACTCCTTGTCCCGGCTGATTTTTCGTTCTATTTGACATGCCCCGGTATTTATTAGATCAGTGGGGGTACTTTTGGTCCAAAAAGATCGGAAGAAATGTGCTTGATTATCTGATTATACTTGAGAGTCTGTGGAGCTCTCCTCTCACACAGCCATCTCCGTCAACGTCCTGGACACGCCCCCTTTTTGACCAGGTTTAATGAGCTGTAAAATGATTGGTTTAAGAATTAAGGAGTGGTTAGTATAATTTGCCTAGTAACACATTTTGAACAAAGGAAATGAAATGTATAAAGAGGCTGCCTGGACACTCCCTGGCAGAGAGAGTCTTGTAGACTTTTGAAAAAAGGATTGCAATAGAAAGTAAGGTCAACCCTAAAAAGTTCTTTAAGTACCTTAATAACAAAAAAATGGGAAAAGAAAATATAGGACCCTTTCAGTGTGAGATGGGTAGGCAGATTATTGGAGATAAAGAAAAAGCAGAGGTATTAAACAAATTCTTTGCCTCTGTGTTTACCAGGGAAGAATCAGGTTCAATAGTAGTGCCACAGGAGGAAGCCACAACCTCCATATTAATGACCGGTTGGTTAACTGAGGAAGAAGTTCATAAACGACTTGAAAAAATTAAAGTAAATAAGGCACCTGGCCCCGATGGCATACATCCAAGAGTTCTCAAGGAGTTAAGCTCAGTAATAGCAAAACCATTATATTTAATATTCAAGGACTCCATTTCCACAGGCTCAGTACCACAAGATTGGCGTAAAGCAGATGTGGTGCCTATATTTAAAAAGGGAGCTAGATCACACCCAGGGAATTACAGACCTGTAAGCCTGACTTCAATAGTAGGGAAACTACTTGAAGGTTTAATACGGGATAATATTCAGGAATACCTAATGGAAAACAAAATTATTAGTAATAGTCAGCATGGATTTATGAAGGATAGATCTTGTCAAACTAACCTTATTTGTTTCTTTGAGGAGGTAAGTAGGAATTTAGACCAGGGTAATGCAGTTGATGTGGTCTACTTAGATTTTGCAAAGGCTTTTGATACGGTTTCACACAAGAGGTTGGTGTACAAAATAAAGAAAATTGGACTCAGTAATAATTTATGCACCTGGATTGAAAACTGGTTAAAGGACAGACAACAGAGGGTTGTCATAAATGGAACTTTTTCAGGTTGGGCTAAAGTCGTGAGTGGAGTACCTCAAGGATCGGTATTGGGACCCCTGCTTTTTAACTTGTTTATTAATGACCTTGAGGTTGGGATCGAGAGCAAAGTCTCCATCTTTGCTGATGATACTAAATTGTGTAAGGTAATAGAATCAGAGCCGGATTAAATTTCTCTTCAGAAGGACTTGGAGAGACAGGAAACGTGGGCAGGTAAATGGCAAATGAGGTTTAATACAGATAAATGTAAGGTTATGCATTTGGGATGCAAGAATAAAAAGGCGACTTACAAATTAAATGGAGATATATTGGGGGAATCCTTGATGGAGAAGGATTTAGGAGTGCTTGTAGACAGCAGGCTTAGCAATAGTGCCCAATGTCATGCAGTAGCTGCAAAGGCAAACAAGATCTTATCTTGCATAAAACGGGCAATGGATGGAAGGGAAGTAGACATAATTATGCCCCTTTACAAAGCATTAGTAAGACCACACCTTGAAAATGGAGTACAATTTTGGGCACCAATCCTAAGAAAAGACATTATGGAACTAGAGAGAGTGCAGAGAAGAGCCACCAAATTAATAAAGGGGATGGGCATTCTAACTTATGAGAAGAGGATAGCTATATTGGATTTATTTACATTAGAAAAGAGGCGTCTAAGAGGGGATATGATAACTATATACAAATATATTCAGGGACAATACAAGGAGCTTTCAAAAGAACTATACATCCCACGGGCAGTACAAAGGACTCGGGGCCATCCCTTAAGGTTGGAGGAAAGGAAATTTCACCAGCAACAAAGGAAAGGGTTCTTTACAGTAAGGGCAGTTAAAATGTGGAATTGATTACCCATGGAGACTGTGATGGCAGATACAATAGATTTGTTCAAAAAAAGGTTGGACATCTTTTTAGATGGGAAAGGTATACAGGGATATACCAAATAAGTATACATGGGAAGGATGTTGATCCAGGGATTAATCCGATTGCCAATTCATGGAGTCAGGAAGGAATTAATTTTTCCCCTTAATGGGGTTTTTTGTTTACCTTCCTCTGGATCAATAAGTAAGTATATATATAAAATAAAGTATCTGTTGTCTGAATTTAGCATAGGTTGAACTTGATGGACGTACGTCTTTTTTCAACCTCATCTACAATGTAAATGTAAAAAGAGGCTGCCTTGACACTCCCTGGCAGAGAGAGTCTTGTAGACTTTTGAATGAGTATGATCATACTGTGTAATAAACTACTTATTATCAAATGAACCCCGTTTGTCAATTTGGAACATTGACAGGACTTGTTCCTTGTAACCCCAGCGGCTCCTGTCTCTGAGGAGATCTACCCGCTCCTCGTCGTATCTTTTGCGTTTTGTTTGTCGAGGCCGGTACGCCCTAAAAAAAGTTGATGTAGCTAAATTAGTAGTAAGGTTAACATGTTGTCCACTTACTGAGTTTGTTCGTCTATTAGCCACTTGATCAGTCTCAGTCTCGCTATTGGATACTTCCCATTCAGTTGATGAATCTACAGTTCTACTGTTATCCCTTTGTATATTTATTTTCTTTATTTTGTATCGGAAGATTCTATCATCTTCAAAGTCACGTGTCTCTAAAGAACTTTCGTTGTTTCCTCTCCTTAATGTCAGATTTTAACTTTTCAACGTTTGTTTTTAATTTCTTCTCTAGTTCAACAAATTCAGTATATTCCTGCCAAATGGCAATGTCAGACAATAAATTATCGATCTCTTTGTTCACCATCAAGTTTTTTATTCTCATGTTCTATTAATGCTTTCATGAGGTCAGCTGAACACCTCAGGAGTATGGATTCCCATTTCTTGAGAGAACTTGCATCTCTGATCAGGTGTGATGGTGGGAGGTTGACTCTAAAACCTCTTGGTACTAGTTCAGATTGTAAATAATTTTCGAGGCTCGCAACCTCCCACCAAAGCCTGGTCTGTGAACAAACAGTATGTTCGTGTAAGATCTGAGAAATATTTGTGAATGTCCCTTGTTTGTACTGAATTTACTGGTGTTGAAGTTTTAGAGAATACACTTAAAGCTTCATCTTTCCAAAGTCTGGTTTAGTTGCTAAAAAAAACAGTTGAATTTACCATAATAATATACAGTATACACTTTTAAGTTGGCCAAATGATCAAGAGTCTATTAGAGCAAAATACTGACAGAAAACGTGAATGTGATAGGTGGGAGCTGTTGATCAGAAAAGAACAACCTAGTGTTCCAATATTTGTGTGCAAAGAAAAGGATTGATGCAACGCTCACCTAGTATCTATAAAGATTTTAGCAACGGTGCATTGGGATAATCATAAAATATGGGTCCAGATTAAGGACACACCTGCTGTTGTATTCTTTTTATTTATGGTGCCTTTATCAATAACTTACTCCACGTGATTGAACCTGTGCAAGCATCTGTGTTGTGTAGAGATCAACAAGGAAACAAGGTCCTCATTGGATATGGTGACCCCCACCAGAGTGATACATAGTATGATTGATTGATATTTATTCTCTAGGCTAGAGATACACCCATCCAGAGAAAAGCATCACTAACCCGCTGTTACTTTGTTTGGTGCCCTGACAGCAGTTTAACTCTCACGGTGGAACCTGTGTCAGTGTTTGAGAAAGATTAAGGATGGGATTCAAATTGATCCCACAAGGTGTTTTACAGTACAGTTGGCACTTACCCGTAGGCAATAGGACACCAACACACAGGGAAGCTTCATCAGGGGTCGCTATTAACACTGGACCCCACTGGCGTTGTAGTTTGAGAAGTAAATCACATAAAATATGGAGTCTGGATGGTCTTGGGACATTTCTATCTAGACGAGGGGCGTCAATCCTATGTATGATCCTAAGATCTTTCTATTTTAAGAGACTTGTGTATTCCCTAAGAGGGGAAGACCTATAGACCCATATGAGGATTGTGTGTTTATTATGGACATTGTATTCATGACATTAATTGAACTTCCAGTAATACTATGCAATTAATCTAACTTTCGTTCTTGAATATGTTCTCTACTTAGAGGTTGAAATATTGTCACTAATTGTACCAGATATCTCCAATGTTTACTCATGCATTCAATATTTTATTACCTTCCTTACAGCTATCCACATAGCTTGTTTGCATTCTCCATTTTAATATCACGTGTTGTGAAAATGTTTTATCTTTCATTCTTACAGGGGCGGACAAACATATTAAAACTAAACAGCCAGACAAAAATTTTAGGAGCCAGAACATAGTAGTAATAAACAATGGGGGTGGGTGGTGACTGTAACAGCACACCTGTCCCTCTCCTTCAGAGGCTGTGTCAGTGGGGCCTATGCACTAAAGGTTAAAACAAAAAAATCGCCGGGCCAACGAGCGTTGCTATGACGGTATTCAGAAAGCCTTCATTACCTGTCATTGCAAAATTCACAAAATGGGCGATTAGCCGGTGATCTGATGAATGATCCCCTGAAAAGGCCTTATCTGGCGAGTTGTATCTGCTGCAGAGAGAGCTGCTCTGAGAGAGCTGTCTCTCCCTGTGCAAATATCGCCCGAAATGTATGTGTATAAATTTAAATTTTGTTAATAGTTTAGATAAGCAGGGGGTCTCCTGAGCTGAACCGCATTGGTTTCAGCCTCCGGGACCCCTACTTCCCGAGATACAGGCCCCGTTATGGGATGACGGTATCTCCTATGCATTTTATTCCCATGGTCACGTGACGCGGACATTTAAGTGCATAGGAGATACCGGCACCCCATAATGGGGCCTGTATCTTGGGAAGTAGGGGGTCACTGAGGCTATCCGCTATAGTAATGAAATTTACTGTAAATGCATTTTTATTGCACAGGATTCATGCTAGGGGTCTCTGGTGCTAATATTAATGGATATCAGCTCCAGAGATTCCCGGCATCAATCCTATGCAGGAAAAATGCATTTTTCCTGATCACCCTGGCAGTGGGCACCATTGGGTTAATCCCTTCTCACTCTAGGTAGGACAGGAAATAGACTTTTGCAGGTAGGCCATATAAGGCCCCTCCCTCTACCTGCACATTAGTATTTTTCCTGTCCTCACAGCTAGGAGTAGGATTTTTTATTTTCTAACAGGACTCACCTACTGCACCTTGTGCAGATAGCCAGGGTCTCAGCCTCTCTGCCCTGAAGCTCCGGTCGACGCGCCCTACGGGTGGCAAGACGGAGACCCCTTAGAGTCGGGGGAGCCCCTGTTGGGGGGGGAGCAGCTGCAGCCGCGGGCGGGGAAGCTTAGGTGCAAAGCCCAGGACCGATCGAAGGCGCACAGCAGCTGCAGCTGGGAGCCGTGGAGGCCCAGACTCACCGCATAAGCGTCTGGTACGCTGCGGTAAAGTACCCAGCAGCCTGCTACACGCGGAGGGGGGAGCAGCCATAGCTGCGAGCGGAGGAAGGCTCAATTGACCGCGCTAGCGTCTGGGACGCGGCGGTAAACTACC
The DNA here is from genome assembly GCF_040206685.1 of Ascaphus truei. Taxonomy (NCBI): domain Eukaryota; kingdom Metazoa; phylum Chordata; class Amphibia; order Anura; family Ascaphidae; genus Ascaphus; species Ascaphus truei. The sequence goes on from NW_027455526.1 coordinate 24,916, forward strand.
CCAGGAACTCTGCTGCGAACCGAAGGAGGTTCATATTGACCGCGTGAGTATCTGAAATACTGCGGTAAAAGGGTACAGTGCACGCGGCCGCTCGGGAGCGCGCACGGCACGGCCGGCAGATGCGTGCACAGACACGCGAGCCGTGCACGAGCACTTGATGATGTCAGAGAAGCTATGACCACACTGTGTGTATGTGTGAGTGAAAGCTGCAGCATGGAACGCTCAACAGGGAGAAGCCAAGTACTGGATATGGATTCAAAAATGGAAACACCCAAACTTCAGTTCCCAAGACTAGGTGAGTCCTTAGTTTTTAGTTCTACATGGGAAAGAGAGATGGTCTATATACATTAGGGTGTATGTTTAGTATTTATTTTGTTTTTATAAATTAGTTCGGTGGTTACCCTCCCAGAAGCAGGATCTTCAAAAGGGACGGGGGAATCCCTGCAACATAAATGAAAGGTTGCTAAGAAAACTAAATGGTGTTCAGCTTGTGAGAAACCAGCCCTAATAGGGAAGTAATTATGTGAAGATTGTCTTAAGAAACCTGCAGGTGATACCAATGAACAAATGAGCATGTTCCTTATTGATGAAGGAGGCTGTTAAACAGAGTGTTGATGCGGCAGTCCAGCAAGCTGTTAACCCTGCGCAGGAAAGAGCTAGATCCCAGACCAGTCTGGATAAGGGGAAAGGTTTCATCATATGAGTCTGAAATTGATTGTTTTCATGTCAGAGAGTGAAATGGATTCATCAGATCAAGATATTCAGGAAGGAATCTGAATTTGATGTAGAAAGGGTGGATCCACTCATCAAAGCCATGATACAGGCTTTGGAACTGGAAGACACTGAGGAGTTAACCCACAAAAAAAGATAAACTTTTTGGGGCGAGACAAAGAGTGTCCTGGCTGCTTCAAGAAAAAAATTGGAAATACTGTGAAAGTCAGAATTGTCATGTGGCCTACTGTTGCAAACTAAGCGTGCTGCTGCTGCTGCTGCTGATAAAGATAGAGTCTTTACTATCCATCAAATAATTAAGGACCTCATTCAGGTGGAGTTGGCGCAACCAGACGCCAGAGTGTTTACGCCTAAAAAGGTTTGGGAAGATGTATCCATTCCCACAAGAGGAGGTAAAATTTTGGGATGTCAGCCCAAAGGTGGATACTGCTATTTCCAGAATAGTAGGAAAGACCACAATTCCAATAGAGGAACTTGCGTCATTGGAGGACGCTATGGATAGGAAGATGGATACGTATGGAAAAAAGCATACGTTACCGCAGGAACATCCTCAAACCTGCCATAGCAAATACGTCAGCAGCAAGGGCTATGCGAGTGTGGATTGCCAACATTGAAGAAGCAATATACAAAGGTGTGGGAAGAAGTGCTATTCTTAAAGCACTGTCCGAAGTAAAATGAGCAGCAAAATCTATGGTGCTGGCGGTAGCAGCAAGAAGGGCTTTATGGCTCAGACAGTGGATGGCTGACACAGCATCAAAGAACAACTTGTGTGGATTACCATTGAAGGTGAGTTCCTCTTCGGTAACAAACTGGATGCAATAATAGCAAAAGCAGAAGATTCAGTTTCCAACAGGCTAATAGAAACCAATATAAGGAAGGCATATAGACCTGGCAGGTCATCTCCAAGACAAACAACATGGAGGGGCGGCCAGAACCGGTTTTTCGTGACAGTTGCCAGTAGGAGGGCGACTGAATCAGTTTTCTGCAACATGGGTCCAAACAATACAGGACAATTGGGTATTACAGACCATTCGTCAGGGGTACAGTATAGAATTCAGAGAGATGCCAAGAAGAAATATGTTCTTAATAACATGGATACAGTCCAAGGAAAAAAGAAGGCAGATGAATTCGGCTTTGAAGAAATTATTACAAGCAGAAGTAATAAAGAAGGTACCTCAGGAAGAGGAAGTGGAATTTATTCCAGAATTTTTCTAGTAAAGAAACCTACAGGGGAGTACAGAGAAATCCTAGACCTAAGAAGTGTAATTTATTCTTGAAAATAAGAAAATTCAATATGGTGTCGTTGAACCTGATTATTTAAGAGGTACAACCAGGAGACTGGATGGTGGCAATAGATTTAAAAGATGCTTATCTAAATGTGCCCATAGCAAAGGGACACCAAAGATGCCTAAGGTTTACAGTAAATCAAGATCATTATCAGTACACAGCACTGCCATTTGGTCTGGAGACTTCCCCAAGGAAGTTTACAAAGGTTCTAGCCCCTCTAGTGGCAGAAATGAGAGAAGAGGGGTAGAAGTATACCCATACTTGGATGACATCCTGGTAAAATCAAGGAGTCTGGAGAAACTCCAGCAAGACCAGAAGATGGTAATAACCTTCCTGGAACACCACGGTTGGTTAATAAATAGAGACAAGAGCCATCTCATGCCCACTCAGCTGTTAAGATTTCTGGGGGTAGAATTTGATACAGCAAAAGGAGAAGTGAGACTACCAGACGCAAAGAGGCAAGACATAGCCATGCAACAAAGAAGCTCAGGAAAGCTACCAGGACTTCAGCAGAAGAATGCATGAAGCTCCTAGGGAAATTCGCTTCAACATTAAGCGTCACAAAATGGGCAGCAATACATATGAGACCACTGCAAAACAAATTTCTGCAACAATGGAATACACCCACACACAAAACAGGAATTAAGTGGTGGGAAGATACCCGAAACCTGTAAAAAGGACAAACACTACAACCAGTGCACTGGGTAAGAATTACAACAGATGCGAGCAACACAGGTTGGGGTGCCCAGATGGGAGAAACATTGGTGCAAGGGACCTGGACAAACCAGGAAAAGCATCTTACATCAAATCTGCTGGAATTAAAAGCAGTACAAAGGGCTTAGAAGCTTTCCAAGACCATAAAAGAGGTGGCGGTATAAAAATAGAATCAGACAACAGGTCAGTTGTCAAGTATATAGCCGAACAAGGAGGAACCTGGAGCAGAAAGCTGATGAACCTCACAGCAGAAATCCTCTTTTGGGCAGAGTGCCACTTGTCGGAAATTACAGCCATACATATCCCAGGACTAGAAAATGTCACAGCAGACTTTCTAAGTCGGAACATCATACACTGGTAGAGCGATGGGGTCAGCCAGACATAGATCTCATGGCGACACACCAAAACCGCAAGGTAAGGAACTACTGTGCCAGACAGTTTCATCCAAGCGCACAAGGTACAGATGCTCTCAGTTTCAAATGGCACTTCAAGTTGGTATACCTGTTCCCTCCAATTTCCCTAATTCCGGAAACAATCAGGAAAATCAGGGAAGACCAAGCAGAGGTGATATTCATAGCACCATACTGGCCAAGAAGGCTTTGGTTTACACAGTTGGTAAATATGGCAGTAGATACACCATGGCACATACCAGATCGCAAAGGGCTGATGCGACAAGGGCCAATATGTCATCCGAATGCCAAACAATGGGCTTTGACGGCATGGCGATTGAGCGGGAAACATTGAGACTGAAAGGTTGTTAAGACAAAACAATTCAAACCCTGTTACAAGCAAGGAAAGTTCCACATCAAGAGTATACCATAGAATCTGGCTTTGCTTTGCGATTGGTGTGAAAAAGAGAAACAAAATTTCCTTTCACCAAGAATTGTATCTATAGTGGAGTTCCTGCATAAAGGATTTGAGAAAGGTCTCAGTCTCAGCTCATTGAAAGTACAGGTATCTGCACTATCAGCTTTGTTGGAAAGAAATCTGGCAATGGAAAGATTGATAATCAGGTTTTTTCAAGCAGTTAAAAGGTTAAAACCTCAAATCAAGAACAGGGTACCTACATGGGACTTGTCTCTAGTGTTGGATGTATTAACAGCAGCTCCGTTTGAACCTATACAGGAGATAGGCCTAAAATGGTTGTCATAGAAAATGGCGTTTCTGATAGCAATCACCTCAGCAAGGAGAGTGGGAGAACTATAGGCTCTATCTACCAAGGAACCATTCCTAATCATACATCAAGACAAGGCAGTTCTCAGACCAGTACATCAATTCCTGCCAAAGGTGGTATCACAGTTCCACATGAATCAAGAAATTGTGATTCCGTCAATTTGTCCAGAACCAAAAAATAAGAAAGAAGAAAGACTACACAAGTTAGACGTGGTAAGATGTCTTAAAGTATACCTGGAAAGGATGCGAGATATCAGAAAGTCAGACAAATTATTCGTCATTCCAGAGGGACCAAAGAAAGGACAAGCAGCATCAAAGACAACAATTTCCCAGTGGATTGTGTCTTGTATTAAAAAAGCTTATGAAAGCAAAGGACAAGATAAACCTTTGAACATTAAAGCTCATTCTACAAGGGCCATGGCTACTTAATGGGCATTTAAGGCCCAGGCTACACCAGGACAAATATGCAAAGCAGCTGTCTGGTCTTCATTCAATACATGCTTGAAATACTACAGACTAGACGTACAATCATCAGCTGACGCAAGCTTTGGGCGTAGAGTGTTAGAAACTGTAGTGAAATAAGTGTAAAATGTATTAATAAAGGTCAAACTGATAAGGCATAAAACTGGTGTTGTCTATTCTGATGTATCCTCCCTAAAATTTGCACTGCTTGGGTATGTCCCAATGGTGCCCACTGCCAGGGTGATCAGGAAAGGAGAAAATTTCAACAACTTACCGTAATTTTCTTTTCCTGGAACCATGGCAGTGGGCACATAGTTACCCTCCCTATGTATGTCTAATGCCTATCAGTTATATTTTTCAGCTATGGAAGAATCGTAAGACTAATGTGCAGGTAGAGGGAGGGGCCTTATATGGCCTACCTGCAAAAGTCTATTTCCTGTCCTACCTAGAGTGAGAAGGGATTAACCCAATGGTGCCCACTGCCATGGTTCCAGGAAAAGAAAATTACGGTAAGTTGTTTAAATGTTCTCCTTTTTTTAAGTCCCATCTCGCCGCTTCTCTGCAGGTTTCCAACACCTTTACGCCAACTTTTTCTGGCATGAGGATTTTGTGATAAAATCACCATTTTAGAGTGGTGATAGGCGTTCATAGCCTAATCACTGCTACTAGAATTCCACGAGTTTATGAACATTTTAAAAGCGGTGATCAGTGTCTCATCACCGTTGCCTCAGTGATTTAAATTTTTTTTTTGTTTATGAGCAATTTTTTTGGAGCAATTTTAGTCTTTTATCACCCACTTATCACTCCTTACTGAATAGCAGTAGGCATTTTGGGCGATAAGTGCTTGATAAGTGGCTTATGAACGCTTACAGCATAGGCCCGAGTGTGTGTGTTACATATATTCACACTATCCGTGATACACACACGCCGAGACAGACGTAAGCAAACTCCTCCCCTCCCCCAATACCACAAGTTAAGCTGCACTGGGAGCAGGCATAGTCACAGAGCGCTCCTGCCCCATCCCCCTAGTGACTCAGCAGCACAGTGTTACGCTGATGCTCGCCACAAACCGGGACCGGACCGCGGGGCTGAGGTGGGGTTACATGATCACCGACTTTAGTCCGCGCAGACTGATCCGGAGTGCGCAGTTCGTAGTCGTACATCGCAGGGTCAGGATTGGAGAAGGCAGCATCGTCGTTATTGAAGCCAAAGTCGGGGTAGGAGAAGACAGGACAATCGATGGTCGAAGCAGGGTCAGGATAGAAGACATCCGGGTGGTCGTAGTCGTAGCAAGGAATCGGCAACAAGCAGACAGGAGTTCCCCGCTTCAGCTTAGGAGCGTGAGCGGCTTCTGCGCGAGGAGCGGCCTCTGCCCATGACGCCGATCTCAGCAGGAGACAGCAGGCTGGCCGAAGTTCACCGCAGGGCAGCGTCGGGGAGAACCAACGCTTCAGCGCAGAAGTCCAAGGCAGGCCACTGCAAGGGGATAGCAGCAGGCCACAGGAAAGGAAGGGTAGCCACTGCTAGGAGGGAATGCAGCAGGTACCGGTGCTGGCAACACGCTTCAGCACAGGAGAAAGAACAGGCCTCTGGATACTCAGGAACTTGGAAGGTAAGAACGCTAGGAGAGAGGCCTGGGGCGGTTTGTGGCAGAGACAGTAAGGAGATTATGGTCCAAAGCTGCAATGAGAAGCAGCACATGTGCCATTGATTGCCAGAGGAAGCTTTTGCAACTGCAGAAGTCTGCAAAAGCTATAATCAAAGCCAGGAGTGGATTCATTACACAGAGTGCTGACTGATCTGTCAGTCACTGCCACTACCGACAACAGTGCAACCTACTCTGCTTAAAGCGACAGTGACTCAGGTGCCAGGAGGGAATCTTTAGGCCGAACTCACACCGCCTGCTGCGGCCGCACGCTCTCACTTACCAGTGAGCCCCTGCAGCCGCAATGAGAGCGGCTTTAGTAGGGGCCCGGCTACGCTTGCGGAAGCGTAGGTCTTATCCAAATTTTAGATTTCGCGCTCATGGGAGCGAAGGGCCGGTCACGTGAGCGGTTCGCCCAATGAGGGCAAACCAGCTCCGTGACGTCACTGGCCCAACCCCCAGACACGCCCCCGGACGGCGCGCTAACCAAGGCCAGGGAAAGCACCCGCTTTCCTTCAGCCTCAGCGCGCCTCCGCACGGGCTGAGTCACCATGGACTCAGCCTTTAGCCAATGCATGCAGCTTTAGGCCTGGGACATAGTACCACAGACCCCGCTGAGCTGTGCTGAGCCGCGCTGAGCAGATGAAGTTACCCCCTTCATCTGTGATCAGCGCGGATTTAGCAGCTGCTTCCGCATGCGTGCGGAGGCTGAGAAATTCAGAGGAGAAAGGCAAGTTTAAAATTTGCCGCTCAGGGGAGCCGATGAGCGGTCACATGACCGAAAACAGCCAATGGGAGCGAGGGAATAGCCCCGCCTCCCGCTCCGCCTCTGTCACGCCTTCGCTCCACCCCCAAAGCGCGCTCACTGCCTCGCCTGCCAGGACGCAAAAAAGCTCCTGCTTGAGCAGGCGAGGCAGAGCAGGAGCGTGGATCAGCGCGGCCCGAGGCACCATGCCCGAGGCCTTAAACACAGCTTTTAAACATAGCTTGGGATGAGATGCATATATATAGTCAGTGTTCGACATACATCGTATACAGTAACATGTGCGGGGCGAGTGGATTTAAGCTCCGGGCGAGTAAATATTGCCCAAGCAGCACACGTGTTTGTTTTTTTAAATTTCCCTCCTCGCGCTGAAATTTTCCCTGCTCGCGCTGAAAAAAAACAAAAAAAACTCCCCCTACCTGACAGCTGATTGGCGCGCACTCCAGGCTTTGTGGGTGCGCGGCCAGACTCTATATGAACCCGCCCCCAATGAGCGACCTTTCTGCCTGGAGATCTGTTGGAGGGTAAGTACTCTCCAATCTCTCCATGCTGCAGCCCCTCTGCTCCTTCCCTGCCTCCTGCAAGACAACCCGTGCGATCCCCCTGGTCCCCACATGGCTCCCTACTCACCGCCCTCTGCTCCTGCCCTCTCCCGCCAGTACGCGCCTTTGCGTTAGCTCTCCCCTCCTCCTGTCCCCTTCCCCTCCTCCTGTCCCCTTCCCTTCCTCCTGTCCCCTTCCCCTCCTCCTGTCCCCTTCCCTCCCCTCCTCCTGTCCCCTTCCCCTCCCCTCCTCCTGTCCCCTTCCCCTCCCCCCCTACTCCTGTCCCCTTCCCCTCCCCCCCTACTCCTGTCCCCTTCCCCTCCCCCCCTCCTCCTGTCCCCTTCCCCTCCCCCCCTCCTCCTGTCCCCTTCCCCTCCTCCTGTCCCTCGATCCACCGATCACTGCCTGGGGCGGGAGGTCCCCACTGCTGCAGCCCGGTTGGCGTACGCGGGGGGGCCCTCACCAAGTGCCTCCCACCTGCCTCCCCCGCCAGCTAACTTCATGACGGTGGGGGGGGGGATGCCGGCCTGACCGCCAGCCCGCCCACTAGCTTCATGCCGCCGCGGGGTGGGGGAAGACGCAGCCTGCAAACCTGCTTGGCCGCGCACTTCGGGAACTGCCGGCGAGGGGAGCAGGGCAGTGGCGGCCACGGCGGGACTGACTGTCCCCTGGGGCGCCCGCTGGGGGACACCTCGCCACGTGACTCCCACCAACCCTGCCACCTCCCCACCTCCCCAAAGCTTCCACTACGCCCGCGTGAGGTATGGGGGGGGGGGATGTCGGTCAGTCACCCCCCGTCAGTCAGTCACCCCCGTCAGTCAGTCCCCCCGTCAGTCACCCCCCCCGTCAGTCACCCCCCCCGTCAGTCACCCCCCCCGTCAGTCACCCCCCGCCGTCAGTCAGTCACCCCCCGCCGTCAGTCAGTCACCCCCCGCCGTCAGTCAGTCACCCCCCGCCGTCAGTCAGTCACCCCCCGCCGTCAGTCAGTCACCCCCCGCCGTCAGTCAGTCACCCCCCGCCGTCAGTCAGTCACCCCCCCACAGTCAGTCAGTCACCCCCCCACAGTCAGTCAGTCACCCCCCCACAGTCAGTCAGTCACCCCCCCACAGTCAGTCAGTCACCCCCCCACAGTCAGTCAGTCACACCCCCCACAGTCAGTCAGTCACCCCCCCACAGTCAGTCAGTCACCCCCCCACAGTCAGTCACCCCCCCACAGTCAGTCACCCCCCCACAGTCAGTCACCCCCCCACAGTCAGTCACCCCCCCACAGTCAGTCAGTCACCCCCCACAGTCAGTCAGTCACCCCCCCACAGTCAGTCAGTCACCCCCCCACAGTCAGTCAGTCACCCCCCCACAGTCAGTCACTCTCTCTCTCACCCGCACTCTCTCTCTCCCCCACACTCTCCCTCTCTACCCCACTCTCTCCCCCCCACTCTCTCTCTCTCCCCACTCTCTCTCCCCCACTCTCTCTCTCCCCCCACTCTCTCTCTCCCCCACTCTCTCTCTCTCCCACTCTCTCTCTCCCCCACTCTCTCTCTCCCCCACTCTCTCTCTCCCCCACTCTCTCTCACCCGCACTCTCTCTCCCCCACACTCTCTCTCCCCCACTCTCTCTCCCCCACACTCTCTCTCTCTCTCCCCCACTCTCTCTCCCCCCACTCTCTCTCTCCCCCACTCTCTCTCTCCCCCACTCTCTCTCTCCCCCACTCTCTCTCTCCCCCACTCTCTCTCTCCCCCACTCTCTCTCTCCCCCCACTCTCTCTCTCCCCCACTCTCTCGCCCCCACTCTCTCTCTCCACTCTCTCTCTCTCCACCTCTCTCTCTCTCCACCTCTCTCTCTCTTTCTCTCTCTCTCTGTCTCTGTCTCTCTCTCTGTCTCTCTCTCTGTCTCTCTCTCTGTCTCTCTCTCTGTCTCTCTCTCTGTCTCTCTCTCTGTCTCTCTCTCTGTCTCTCTCTGTCTCTCTCTCTCCCCCACACACTCTCTCTCTCTCCCCCACACACTCTCTCTCTCTCCCCCACACACTCTCTCTCTCTCCCCCACACACTCTCTCTCTCTCTCTCTCTCCCCCCCACATACTCTCTCACCCCCCCCTCTCTCTCCCCCACACTCTCTCTCCCCCCACTCTCTCTCTCTCTCTCTCTCCCCCCCACTCTCTCTTTCTCCCCCCCCCACTCTCTCTCTCCCCCCCACTCTCTCTCTCCCCCCACTCTCTCTCTCCCCCCGCACTCTCTCTCTCTCCCCCACTCTCTCTCTCCCCCACACTCTCTCTCTCTCTCTACTCCACACTCTCTCTCTCCCCACACACTCTCTCTCTCTCCCCCACTCTCTCCCCACTCTCTCCCCCCCTCTCTCTCTCTCTCCCCCCCACTCTCTCTCTCTCCCCCCACTCTCTCTCTCCCCCCACTCTCTCTCTCCCCCCACTCTCTCTCTCCCCCCACTCTCTCTCTCCCCCACTCTCTCTCTCCCCACTCTCTCTCCTCTCTCTCTCCTCCCACTCTCTCTCTCTCCTCCCCACTCTCTCTCTCTCCCCCCCACTCTCTCTCTCTCCCCCCACTCTCTCTCTCCCCCCACTCTCTCTCTCCCCCCACTCTCTCTCTCCCCCCACTCTCTCTCTCTCTCTCTCTCTCTCTCTCTCTCTCTCTTTCTCTCTCTCTCCACACTCTCTCTCTCCACACTCTCTCTCTCTCTCCGCACTCTCCCCCCCACTCTCTCTCTCCCCCCACTCTCTCTCTCCCCCCCGCTCTCTCTCTCCCCCCGCTCTCTCTCTCCCCCGCTCTCTCTCTCTCCCCCCGCTCTCTCTCTCTCCCCCCGCTCTCTCTCTCTCCCCCGCTCTCTCTCTCTCCCCCCGCTCTCTCTCTCTCCCCCCGCTCTCTCTCTCTCCCCCCCGCTCTCTCTCTCTCCCCCCTGCTCTCTCTCTCTCCCCCCCGCTCTCTCTCCCC
>NW_027455527.1:0-35170 GCF_040206685.1 Ascaphus truei
TTCCTATGTCCTCTCCTCTTCCGTCTCTCTTCTCCTATGACCTGTTCTCTTCTCCTCTGTCCTCTTCTCCTTTCCTCCTCTGTCCTCTTCTCTTCTCCGCTGTCCTCCTTCTCTTCTCTTTTCCTCTGTCCTCCTCTGCCCTCTTCTCCTCTGTCCTCTTCTCTCTCCTCCTCTGTCCTCTTCTCTTTTCCTCTGTCCTCTTCTCTTCTCTTTTCCTCTGTCCTCTTCTCTTTTCCTCTGTCCTCCTCTGCGCTCTTCTCCTCTGCCCTCTTCTCCTCTATCCTCTTCTCTTCCGTCTCTCTTCTCTCTCCTCTTCCGTCTATCTTCTCCTCTGTCCTTCTCTTCTCTCTCCGCCTCTGTCCTCTTCTCTTCTCCTCAGTCCCCTTCTCTTCTCCTCTGTCCTCTTCTCTCTTCTCCTCCTCTGTCTTCTCCTCCTATGTCCCCTTCTCTTCTCCTCTTCTCTATTCTCTTCTTCTCTCTCGTCTGTCCTCTTCTCCTCTGTCCTCTTCTCTTCTCCTCTGTCCTCTTTTCTTCTCTCCCCTCTGTCCTCTACTCCTGTCCTCTTCTCTTGTCCTCTGTCCTCTTCTCTCCGTCCTCTTCCTTCTCTCTTCTCTGTCCTCTTCCCTTCTCCTGTCCTCTTCCCTTCTCCTGTCCTCTTCTCTTCTCCTCTGTCCTCTTCTCCTCTGTCCTCTTTTCTTCTCTCCCCTCCTCTGTCCTCTACTCCTCTGTCCTCTTCTCTTGTCCTCTGTCCTCTTCTCCTCTTCTCTTCTCCTCTGTCCTCTTTTCCTCTGTACTCTTCTCCTCTGTCCTCTTCTCCTGTTCTCCTCTCCTCTGTCCTCTTTTCTTCTCTCCCCTCTGTCCTCTACTCCTCTGTCCTCTTCTCTTGTCCTCTGTCCTCTTCTCTCCGTCCTCTTCCTTCTCTCTTCTCTGTCCTCTTCCCTTCTCCTGTCTTCTTCCTTCTCTTTTCTCCTCTGTCCTCTTCCCTTCCCCTATGTCCTTCTCTTCCCCTATGTCCTTCTCTTCTCTCTTCTCCTCTGTCCTCTACTCCTCTGTCCTCTTCTCTTGTCCTCTGTCCTCTTCTCTCCTCTGTCCTCTTCCTTCTCTCTTCTCTGTCCTCTTCCCTTCTCCTGTCCTCTTCCCTTCTCCTCTGTCCTCTTCTCTTCTCCTCTGTCCTCTTCTCTTCTCCTCTGTCCTCTTCTCCTCTGTCCTCTTCTCCTCTGTCCTCTTTTCTTCTCTCCCCTCCTCTGTCCTCTACTCCTCTGTCCTCTTCTCTTCTCCTCTGTCCTCTTCTCTTCTGTCCTCTTCCCTTCTCCTGTCTTCTTCCTTCTCTTTTCTCCTCTGTCCTCTTCCCTTCCCCTATGTCTTTCTCTTCCCCTATGTCCTTCTCTTCTCTCTTCTCCTCTGTCCTCTACTCCTCTGTCCTCTTCTCCTCTTCTCTCCGTCCTCTTCCTTCTCTCTTCTCTGTCCTCTTCTCTTCTGTCCTCTTCCCTTCTCCTGTCCTCTTCCCTTCTCCTGTCCTCTTCTCTTCTCCTCTGTCCTCTTCTCTTCTCCTCTGTCCTCTTCTCTTCTCCTCTGTCCTCTTCTCCTCTGTCCTCTTTTCTTCTCTCCCCTCCTCTGTCCTCTTCTCCTCTCTCCTCCTCTGTCCTCTTCTCTCTCCTCCTCTGTCCTCTTCTCTCTGCTTCTCTGTCCTCTTCTCTCTCCTCTTCTCTCTCCTCCTCTGTCCTCTTCTCCTCTCCTCCTCTGTCCTCTTCTCCTCTCCTCCTCTGTCCTCTTCTCTCCTCCTCTGTCCTCTTCTCTTCTCCGCTGTCCTCTTCTCTTCTCTTTTCCTCTGTCCTCCTCTGCCCTCTTCTCCTCTGTCCTCTTCTCTCTCTTCCTCTGTCCTCTCCTCCTCTGTCCTCTTCTCTTTTCCTCTGTCCTCTTCTCTTTTCCTCTGTCCTCCTCTGCTCTCTTCTCCTCTGCCCTCTTCTCTCTTCTCCTCTGTCCTCTTCTCCTCTGTCCTCTTCTCTTCTCCTCTATCCTCTTCTCCTCTCTCTTCTCTTCCGTCTCTCTTCTCTCTCCTCTTCCGTCTCTCTTCTCCTCTGTCCTCCTCTGTCCTCTTCTCTTCTCTCTCCTCCTCTGTCCTCTTCTCTTCTCTCTCCTCCTCTGTCCTCTTCTCTCTGCTTCTCTGTCCTCTTCTCTGTCCTCTTCTCTCTCCACTTCTCTCTCCTCCTCTGTCCTCTTCTCTCTCCTTTTCTGTCCTCTTCTCCTCTCCTCCTCTGTCCTCTTCTCCTCTCCTCCTCTCCTCCTCTCCTCCTGTCCTCTTCTCCTCTCCTCCTCTGTCCTCTCCTCCTCTGTCCTCTTCTCTTCTCTTTTCTCTGTCCTCTTCTCTTCTCTTTTCCTCTGTCCTCCTCTGCCCTCTTCTCCTCTGCCCTCTTCTCTCTTCTCCTCTGTCCCCTTCTCTTCTCCTCTGTCCTCTTCTCCTCTGTCCTCTTCTCTTCTCTCTTCTCCTCTGTCCTCTTCTCTTCTGTCCTCTTCTCTTCTCCTTTGTCCTTCTCTCTTCTCCTCTGTCCTCTTCTCTTCTGTCCTCTTCTTCTCTTCTCCTCTATCCTCTTCTCCTCTCTCCTCTTCCTTCTCCTCTGTCCTCTTCTCTCTTCTCCTCTGTCCTTCTCTTCTTCCTTCTCTTCTCTCTTCTCCTCTGTCCTCCTCTCTCTTCTCATCTGTCCTTCTCTTCTCCGTTCTCTTCTTCTCCTCTGTCCTCTTCTCTTCTCCTCTGTCCTCTTCTCCTCTGTCCTCTCTTCCTCAGTACTCTTCTCCTCTGTCCTCTTCTCCTCTGTCCTCTTCGCTCTTCTCCTCTGTCCTCTTCTCTTCTGTCCTCTTCTCTTCTGTCCTCTTCTCTTCTCCTTTGTCCTTCTCTCTTCTCCTCTGTCCTCTCTTCTCTCTTCTATCTTCTCTTCTCCTCCTCTTTTATCTTCTCCTCTGTCCTCTTTTATCTTCTCCTCTGTCCTCTTCTATCTTCTCCTCTGCCTTCTTCTCCTCTGTCCTCTCCTCTTCTTTTCTCCTCTCCTCTTCTTTTCTCCTCTCCGTCTCTCTTCTATTCTCCTCTGTCCTCTTCTCCTATGTCCTCTCCTCTTCCGTCTCTCTTCTCCTATGACCTGTTCTCTTCTCCTCTGTCCTCTTCTCCTTTCCTCCTCTGTCCTCTTCTCTTCTCCGCTGTCCTCTTCTCTTCTCTTTTCCTCTGTCCTCCTCTGCCCTCTTCTCCTCTGTCCTCTTCTCTCTCCTCCTCTGTCCTCTTCTCTTTTCCTCTGTCCTCTTCTCTTCTCTTTTCCTCTGTCCTCTTCTCTTTTCCTCTGTCCTCCTCTGCGCTCTTCTCCTCTGCCCTCTTCTCCTCTATCCTCTTCTCTTCCGTCTCTCTTCTCTCTCCTCTTCCGTCTATCTTCTCCTCTGTCCTTCTCTTCTCTCTCCGCCTCTGTCCTCTTCTCTTCTCCTCAGTCCCCTTCTCTTCTCCTCTGTCCTCTTCTCTCTTCTCCTCCTCTGTCTTCTCCTCCTATGTCCCCTTCTCTTCTCCTCTTCTCTATTCTCTTCTTCTCTCTCGTCTGTCCTCTTCTCCTCTGTCCTCTTCTCTTCTCCTCTGTCCTCTTTTCTTCTCTCCCCTCTGTCCTCTACTCCTGTCCTCTTCTCTTGTCCTCTGTCCTCTTCTCTCCGTCCTCTTCCTTCTCTCTTCTCTGTCCTCTTCCCTTCTCCTGTCCTCTTCCCTTCTCCTGTCCTCTTCTCTTCTCCTCTGTCCTCTTCTCCTCTGTCCTCTTTTCTTCTCTCCCCTCCTCTGTCCTCTACTCCTCTGTCCTCTTCTCTTGTCCTCTGTCCTCTTCTCCTCTTCTCTTCTCCTCTGTCCTCTTTTCCTCTGTACTCTTCTCCTCTGTCCTCTTCTCCTGTTCTCCTCTCCTCTGTCCTCTTTTCTTCTCTCCCCTCTGTCCTCTACTCCTCTGTCCTCTTCTCTTGTCCTCTGTCCTCTTCTCTCCGTCCTCTTCCTTCTCTCTTCTCTGTCCTCTTCCCTTCTCCTGTCTTCTTCCTTCTCTTTTCTCCTCTGTCCTCTTCCCTTCCCCTATGTCCTTCTCTTCCCCTATGTCCTTCTCTTCTCTCTTCTCCTCTGTCCTCTACTCCTCTGTCCTCTTCTCTTGTCCTCTGTCCTCTTCTCTCCTCTGTCCTCTTCCTTCTCTCTTCTCTGTCCTCTTCCCTTCTCCTGTCCTCTTCCCTTCTCCTCTGTCCTCTTCTCTTCTCCTCTGTCCTCTTCTCTTCTCCTCTGTCCTCTTCTCCTCTGTCCTCTTCTCCTCTGTCCTCTTTTCTTCTCTCCCCTCCTCTGTCCTCTACTCCTCTGTCCTCTTCTCTTCTCCTCTGTCCTCTTCTCTTCTGTCCTCTTCCCTTCTCCTGTCTTCTTCCTTCTCTTTTCTCCTCTGTCCTCTTCCCTTCCCCTATGTCTTTCTCTTCCCCTATGTCCTTCTCTTCTCTCTTCTCCTCTGTCCTCTACTCCTCTGTCCTCTTCTCCTCTTCTCTCCGTCCTCTTCCTTCTCTCTTCTCTGTCCTCTTCTCTTCTGTCCTCTTCCCTTCTCCTGTCCTCTTCCCTTCTCCTGTCCTCTTCTCTTCTCCTCTGTCCTCTTCTCTTCTCCTCTGTCCTCTTCTCTTCTCCTCTGTCCTCTTCTCCTCTGTCCTCTTTTCTTCTCTCCCCTCCTCTGTCCTCTTCTCCTCTCTCCTCCTCTGTCCTCTTCTCTCTCCTCCTCTGTCCTCTTCTCTCTGCTTCTCTGTCCTCTTCTCTCTCCTCTTCTCTCTCCTCCTCTGTCCTCTTCTCCTCTCCTCCTCTGTCCTCTTCTCCTCTCCTCCTCTGTCCTCTTCTCTCCTCCTCTGTCCTCTTCTCTTCTCCGCTGTCCTCTTCTCTTCTCTTTTCCTCTGTCCTCCTCTGCCCTCTTCTCCTCTGTCCTCTTCTCTCTCTTCCTCTGTCCTCTCCTCCTCTGTCCTCTTCTCTTTTCCTCTGTCCTCTTCTCTTTTCCTCTGTCCTCCTCTGCTCTCTTCTCCTCTGCCCTCTTCTCTCTTCTCCTCTGTCCTCTTCTCCTCTGTCCTCTTCTCTTCTCCTCTATCCTCTTCTCCTCTCTCTTCTCTTCCGTCTCTCTTCTCTCTCCTCTTCCGTCTCTCTTCTCCTCTGTCCTCCTCTGTCCTCTTCTCTTCTCTCTCCTCCTCTGTCCTCTTCTCTTCTCTCTCCTCCTCTGTCCTCTTCTCTCTGCTTCTCTGTCCTCTTCTCTGTCCTCTTCTCTCTCCACTTCTCTCTCCTCCTCTGTCCTCTTCTCTCTCCTTTTCTGTCCTCTTCTCCTCTCCTCCTCTGTCCTCTTCTCCTCTCCTCCTCTCCTCCTCTCCTCCTGTCCTCTTCTCCTCTCCTCCTCTGTCCTCTCCTCCTCTGTCCTCTTCTCTTCTCTTTTCCTCTGTCCTCTTCTCTTCTCTTTTCCTCTGTCCTCCTCTGCCCTCTTCTCCTCTGCCCTCTTCTCTCTTCTCCTCTGTCCCCTTCTCTTCTCCTCTGTCCTCTTCTCCTCTGTCCTCTTCTCTTCTCTCTTCTCCTCTGTCCTCTTCTCTTCTGTCCTCTTCTCTTCTCCTTTGTCCTTCTCTCTTCTCCTCTGTCCTCTTCTCTTCTGTCCTCTTCTTCTCTTCTCCTCTATCCTCTTCTCCTCTCTCCTCTTCCTTCTCCTCTGTCCTCTTCTCTCTTCTCCTCTGTCCTTCTCTTCTTCCTTCTCTTCTCTCTTCTCCTCTGTCCTCCTCTCTCTTCTCATCTGTCCTTCTCTTCTCCGTTCTCTTCTTCTCCTCTGTCCTCTTCTCTTCTCCTCTGTCCTCTTCTCCTCTGTCCTCTCTTCCTCAGTACTCTTCTCCTCTGTCCTCTTCTCCTCTGTCCTCTTCGCTCTTCTCCTCTGTCCTCTTCTCTTCTGTCCTCTTCTCTTCTGTCCTCTTCTCTTCTCCTTTGTCCTTCTCTCTTCTCCTCTGTCCTCTCTTCTCCTCTTCTATCTTCTCTTCTCCTCCTCTTTTATCTTCTCCTCTGTCCTCTTTTATCTTCTCCTCTGTCCTCTTCTATCTTCTCCTCTGCCTTCTTCTCCTCTGTCCTCTCCTCTTCTTTTCTCCTCTCCTCTTCTTTTCTCCTCTCCGTCTCTCTTCTATTCTCCTCTGTCCTCTTCTCCTATGTCCTCTCCTCTTCCGTCTCTCTTCTCCTATGACCTGTTCTCTTCTCCTCTGTCCTCTTCTCCTTTCCTCCTCTGTCCTCTTCTCTTCTCCGCTGTCCTCTTCTCTTCTCTTTTCCTCTGTCCTCCTCTGCCCTCTTCTCCTCTGTCCTCTTCTCTCTCCTCCTCTGTCCTCTTCTCTTTTCCTCTGTCCTCTTCTCTTCTCTTTTCCTCTGTCCTCTTCTCTTTTCCTCTGTCCTCCTCTGCGCTCTTCTCCTCTGCCCTCTTCTCCTCTATCCTCTTCTCTTCCGTCTCTCTTCTCTCTCCTCTTCCGTCTATCTTCTCCTCTGTCCTTCTCTTCTCTCTCCGCCTCTGTCCTCTTCTCTTCTCCTCAGTCCCCTTCTCTTCTCCTCTGTCCTCTTCTCTCTTCTCCTCCTCTGTCTTCTCCTCCTATGTCCCCTTCTCTTCTCCTCTTCTCTATTCTCTTCTTCTCTCTCGTCTGTCCTCTTCTCCTCTGTCCTCTTCTCTTCTCCTCTGTCCTCTTTTCTTCTCTCCCCTCTGTCCTCTACTCCTGTCCTCTTCTCTTGTCCTCTGTCCTCTTCTCCTCTTCTCTCCGTCCTCTTCCTTCTCTCTTCTCTGTCCTCTTCTCTTCTGTCCTCTTCCCTTCTCCTGTCCTCTTCTCTTCTCCTCTGTCCTCTTCTCTTCTCCTCTGTCCTCTTCTCCTCTGTCCTCTTTTCTTCTCTCCCCTCCTCTGTCCTCTACTCCTCTGTCCTCTTCTCTTGTCCTCTGTCCTCTTCTCTCCGTCCTCTTCCTTCTCTCTTCTCTGTCCTCTTCCCTTCTCCTGTCCTCTTCTCTCTTCTCCTCTGTCCTCTTCTCTTCTCTCTCCGCCTCTGTCCTCTTCTCTTCTCCTCTGTCCCCTTCTCTTCTCCTCTGTCCTCTTCTCCTCTGTCCTCTTCTCTTCTCTCTTCTCCTCTGTCCTCTTCTCTTCTGTCCTCTTCTCTTCTCCTTTGTCCTTCTCTCTTCTCCTCTGTCCTCTTCTCTTCTGTCCTCTTCTTCTCTTCTCCTCTATCCTCTTCTCCTCTCTCCTCTTCCTTCTCCTCTGTCCTCTTCTCTCTTCTCCTCTGTCCTTCTCTTCTTCCTTCTCTTCTCTCTTCTCCTCTTCTCCTCTGTCCTCTTCTCTCTTCTCATCTGTCCTTCTCTTCTCCGTTCTCTTCTTCTCCTCTGTCCTCTTCTCCTCTGTCCTCTTCTCCTCTGTCCTCTTCTCCTCTGTCCTCTTCTCCTCTGTCCTCTTCTCTCTTCTCCTCTGTCCTCTTCTCTTCTGTCCTCTTCTCTTCTGTCCTCTTCTCTTCTCCTTTGTCCTTCTCTCTTCTCCTCTGTCCTCTCTTCTCCTCTTCTATATTCTCTTCTCCTCCTCTTCTATATTCTCTTCTCCTCCTCTTCTATCTTCTCTTCTCCTCCTCTTCTATCTTCTCCTCTGTCCTCTTTTATCTTCTCCTCTGTCCTCTTCTATCTTCTCCTCTGCCTTCTTCTCCTCTGTCCTCTCCTCTTCTTTTCTCCTCTCCTCTTCTTTTCTCCTCTCCGTCTCTCTTCTATTCTCCTCTGTCCTCTTCTCTCTTCTCCTATGTCCTCTCCTCTTCCGTCTCTCTTCTCCTATGACCTGTTCTCTTCTCCTCTGTCCTCTTCTCCTTTCCTCCTCTGTCCTCTTCTCTTCTCCGCTGTCCTCTTCTCTTCTCTTTTCCTCTGTCCTCCTCTGCCCTCTTCTCCTCTGTCCTCTTCTCTCTCCTCCTCTGTCCTGTTCTCTTCTCTTTTCCTCTGTCCTCTTCTCTTTTCCTCTGTCCTCCTCTGCGCTCTTCTCCTCTGCCCTCTTCCCTCTTCTCCTCTGTCCTCTTCTCCTCTGTCCTCTTCTCTTCTCCTCTATCCTCTTCTCCTCTCTCTTCTCTTCCGTCTCTCTTCTCTCTCCTCTTCCGTCTCTCTTCTCCTCTGTCCTTCTCTTCTCTCTCCGCCTCTGTCCTCTTCTCTTCTCCTCAGTCCCCTTCTCTTCTCTCTTCTCCTCCTCTGTCTTCTCCTCCTATGTCCCCTTCTCTTCTCCTCTTCTCTATTCTCTTCTTCTCTCTCGTCTGTCCTCTTCTCCTCTGTCCTCTTCTCTTCTCCTCTGTCCTCTTTTCTTCTCTCCCCTCTGTCCTCTACTCCTGTCCTCTTCTCTTGTCCTCTGTCCTCTTCTCTCCGTCCTCTTCCTTCTCTCTTCTCTGTCCTCTTCTCTTCTGTCCTCTTCCCTTCTCCTGTCTTCTTCCTTCTCTTTTCTCCTCTGTCCTCTTCTCCTCTGTCCTCTTCTCTTCTCTCTCCGCCTCTGTCCTCTTCTCTTCTCTCTCCGCCTCTGTCCTCTTCTCTTCTCCTCTGTCCCCTTCTCTTCTCCTCTGTCCTCTTCTCCTCTGTCCTCTTCTCTTCTCTCTTCTCCTCTGTCCTCTTCTCTTCTGTCCTCTTCTGTCCTCTTCTCTTCTCCTTTGTCCTTCTCTCTTCTCCTCTGTCCTCTTCTCTTCTGTCCTCTTCTCCTCTATCCTCTTCTCCTCTCTCCTCTTCCTTCTCCTCTGTCCTCTTCTCTCTTCTCCTCTGTCCTTCTCTTCTTCCTTCTCTTCTCTCTTCTCCTCTTCTCCTCTGTCCTCCTCTCTCTTCTCATCTGTCCTTCTCTTCTCCGTTCTCTTCTTCTCCTCTGTCCTCTTCTCTTCTCTCTCCGCCTCTGTCCTCTTCTCTTCTCCTCTGTCCCCTTCTCTTCTCCTCTGTCCTCTTCTCCTCTGTCCTCTTCTCTTCTCTCTTCTCCTCTGTCCTCTTATCTTCTGTCCTCTTCTCCTTTGTCCTTCTCTCTTCTCCTCTGTCCTCTTCTCTTCTGTCCTCTTCTTCTCTTCTCCTCTATCCTCTCTCCTCTTCCTTCTCCTCTGTCCTCTTCTCTCTTCTCCTCTGTCCTTCTCTTCTTCCTTCTCTTCTCTCTTCTCCTCTTCTCCTCTGTCCTCCTCTCTCTTCTCATCTGTCCTTCTCTTCTCCGTTCTCTTCTTCTCCTCTGTCCTCTTCTCTTCTCCTCTGTCCTCTTCTCCTCTGTCCTCTCTTCCTCTGTACTCTTCTCCTCTGTCCTCTTCTCCTCTGTCCTCTTCTCTCTTCCCCTCTGTCCTCTTCTCTTCTGTCCTCTTCTCTTCTGTCCTCTTCTCTTCTCCTTTGTCCTTCTCTCTTCTCCTCTGTCCTCTCTTCTCCTCTTCTATCTTCTCTTCTCCTCCTCTTCTATCTTCTCTTCTCCTCCTCTTCTATCTTCTCCTCTGTCCTCTTTTATCTTCTCCTCTGTCCTCTTCTATCTTCTCCTCTGCCTTCTTCTCCTCTGTCCTCTCCTCTTCTTTTCTCCTCTCCGTCTCTCTTCTATTCTCCTCTGTCCTCTTCTCTCTTCTCCTATGTCCTCTCCTCTTCCGTCTCTCTTCTCCTATGACCTGTTCTCTTCTCCTCTGTCCTCTTCTCCTCTGTCCTCTTCTCCTTTCCTCCTCTGTCCTCTTCTCTTCTCCGCTGTCCTCTTCTCTTCTCTTTTCCTCTGTCCTCCTCTGCCCTCTTCTCCTCTGTCCTCTTCTCTCTCCTCCTCTGTCCTCTTCTCTTCTCTTTTCCTCTGTCCTCTTCTCTTCTCTTTTCCTCTGTCCTCCTCTGCGCTCTTCTCCTCTGCCCTCTTCTCTCTTCTCCTCTGTCCTCTTCTCCTCTGTCCTCTTCTCTTCTCCTCTATCCTCTTCTCCTCTCTCTTCTCTTCCATCTCTCTTCTCTCTCCTCTTCCGTCTCTCTTCTCCTCTGTCCTTCTCTTCTCTCTCCGTCTCTGTCCTCTTCTCTTCTCCTCAGTCCCCTTCTCTTCTCCTCTGTCCTCTTCTCTCTTCTCCTCCTCTGTCTTCTCCTCCTATGTCCCCTTCTCTTCTCCTCTTCTCTATTCTCTTCTTCTCTCTCGTCTGTCCTCTTCTCCTCTGTCCTCTTCTCTTCTCCTCTGTCCTCTTTTCTTCTCTCCCCTCTGTCCTCTACTCCTGTCCTCTTCTCTTGTCCTCTGTCCTCTTCTCTCCATCCTCTTCCTTCTCTCTTCTCTGTCCTTTTCTCTTCTGTCCTCTTCTCTTCTCCTGTCTTCTTCCTTCTCTTTTCTCCTCTGTCCTCTTCCCTTCCCCTATGTCCTTCTCTTCCCCTATGTCCTTCTCTTCTCTCTTCTCCTCTGTCCTCTACTCCTCTGTCCTCTTCTCTTGTCCTCTGTCCTCTTCTCTCCGTCCTCTTCCTTCTCTCTTCTCTGTCCTCTTCCCTTCTCCTGTCCTCTTCCCTTCTCCTGTCCTCTTCCCTTCTCCTGTCCTCTTCTCTTCTCCTCTGTCCTCTTCTCCTCTGTCCTCTTTTCTTCTCTCCCCTCCTCTGTCCTCTACTCCTCTGTCCTCTTCTCTTGTCCTCTGTCCTCTTCTCCTCTTCTCTTCTCCTCTGTCCTCTTCTCCTCTGTCCTCTTCTCCTCTGTCCTCTTTTCCTCTGTACTCTTCTCCTCTGTCCTCTTCTCCTGTTCTCCTCTCCTCTGTCCTCTTTTCTTCTCTCCCCTCTGTCCTCTACTCCTCTGTCCTCTTCTCTTGTCCTCTGTCCGCTTCTCTCCGTCCTCTTCCTTCTCTCTTCTCTGTGCTCTTCTCTTCTGTCCTCTTCCCTTCTCCTGTCTTCTTCCTTCTCTTTTCTCCTCTGTCCTCTTCCCTTCCCCTATGTCCTTCTCTTCCCCTATGTCCTTCTCTTCTCTCTTCTCCTCTGTCCTCTTCTCTTCTCCTCTGTCCCCTTCTCTTCTCCTCTGTCCTCTTCTCCTCTGTCCTCTTCTCTTCTCTCTTCTCCTCTGTCCTCTTCTCTTCTGTCCTCTTCTCTTCTCCTTTGTCCTTCTCTCTTCTCCTCTGTCCTCTTCTCTTCTGTCCTCTTCTTCTCTTCTCCTCTATCCTCTTCTCCTCTCTCCTCTTCCTTCTCCTCTGTCCTCTTCTCTCTTCTCCTCTGTCCTTCTCTTCTTCCTTCTCTTCTCTCTTCTCCTCTGTCCTCCTCTCTCTTCTCATCTGTCCTTCTCTTCTCCGTTCTCTTCTTCTCCTCAGTCCCCTTCTCTTCTCCTCTGTCCTCTTCTCTCTTCTCCTCCTCTGTCTTCTCCTCCTATGTCCCCTTCTCTTCTCCTCTTCTCTATTCTCTTCTTCTCTCTCGTCTGTCCTCTTCTCCTCTGTCCTCTTCTCTTCTCCTCTGTCCTCTTTTCTTCTCTCCCCTCTGTCCTCTACTCCTGTCCTCTTCTCTTGTCCTCTGTCCTCTTCTCTCCATCCTCTTCCTTCTCTCTTCTCTGTCCTTTTCTCTTCTGTCCTCTTCTCTTCTCCTGTCTTCTTCCTTCTCTTTTCTCCTCTGTCCTCTTCCCTTCCCCTATGTCCTTCTCTTCCCCTATGTCCTTCTCTTCTCTCTTCTCCTCTGTCCTCTACTCCTCTGTCCTCTTCTCTTGTCCTCTGTCCTCTTCTCTCCGTCCTCTTCCTTCTCTCTTCTCTGTCCTCTTCCCTTCTCCTGTCCTCTTCCCTTCTCCTGTCCTCTTCCCTTCTCCTGTCCTCTTCTCTTCTCCTCTGTCCTCTTCTCCTCTGTCCTCTTTTCTTCTCTCCCCTCCTCTGTCCTCTACTCCTCTGTCCTCTTCTCTTGTCCTCTGTCCTCTTCTCCTCTTCTCTTCTCCTCTGTCCTCTTCTCCTCTGTCCTCTTCTCCTCTGTCCTCTTTTCCTCTGTACTCTTCTCCTCTGTCCTCTTCTCCTGTTCTCCTCTCCTCTGTCCTCTTTTCTTCTCTCCCCTCTGTCCTCTACTCCTCTGTCCTCTTCTCTTGTCCTCTGTCCGCTTCTCTCCGTCCTCTTCCTTCTCTCTTCTCTGTGCTCTTCTCTTCTGTCCTCTTCCCTTCTCCTGTCTTCTTCCTTCTCTTTTCTCCTCTGTCCTCTTCCCTTCCCCTATGTCCTTCTCTTCCCCTATGTCCTTCTCTTCTCTCTTCTCCTCTGTCCTCTTCTCTTCTCCTCTGTCCCCTTCTCTTCTCCTCTGTCCTCTTCTCCTCTGTCATCTTCTCTTCTCTCTTCTCCTCTGTCCTCTTCTCTTCTGTCCTCTTCTCTTCTCCTTTGTCCTTCTCTCTTCTCCTCTGTCCTCTTCTCTTCTGTCCTCTTCTTCTCTTCTCCTCTATCCTCTTCTCCTCTCTCCTCTTCCTTCTCCTCTGTCCTCTTCTCTCTTCTCCTCTGTCCTTCTCTTCTTCCTTCTCTTCTCTCTTCTCCTCTGTCCTCCTCTCTCTTCTCATCTGTCCTTCTCTTCTCCGTTCTCTTCTTCTCCTCTGTCCTCTTCTCTTCTCCTCTGTCCTCTTCTCCTCTGTCCTCTCTTCCTCAGTACTCTTCTCCTCTGTCCTCTTCTCCTCTGTCCTCTTCGCTCTTCTCCTCTGTCCTCTTCTCTTCTGTCCTCTTCTCTTCTGTCCTCTTCTCTTCTCCTTTGTCCTTCTCTCTTCTCCTCTGTCCTCTCTTCTCCTCTTCTATCTTCTCTTCTCCTCCTCTTTTATCTTCTCCTCTGTCCTCTTTTATCTTCTCCTCTGTCCTCTTCTATCTTCTCCTCTGCCTTCTTCTCCTCTGTCCTCTCCTCTTCTTTTCTCCTCTCCTCTTCTTTTCTCCTCTCCGTCTCTCTTCTATTCTCCTCTGTCCTCTTCTCCTATGTCCTCTCCTCTTCCGTCTCTCTTCTCCTATGACCTGTTCTCTTCTCCTCTGTCCTCTTCTCCTTTCCTCCTCTGTCCTCTTCTCTTCTCCGCTGTCCTCTTCTCTTCTCTTTTCCTCTGTCCTCCTCTGCCCTCTTCTCCTCTGTCCTCTTCTCTCTCCTCCTCTGTCCTCTTCTCTTTTCCTCTGTCCTCTTCTCTTCTCTTTTCCTCTGTCCTCTTCTCTTTTCCTCTGTCCTCCTCTGCGCTCTTCTCCTCTGCCCTCTTCTCCTCTATCCTCTTCTCTTCCGTCTCTCTTCTCTCTCCTCTTCCGTCTATCTTCTCCTCTGTCCTTCTCTTCTCTCTCCGCCTCTGTCCTCTTCTCTTCTCCTCAGTCCCCTTCTCTTCTCCTCTGTCCTCTTCTCTCTTCTCCTCCTCTGTCTTCTCCTCCTATGTCCCCTTCTCTTCTCCTCTTCTCTATTCTCTTCTTCTCTCTCGTCTGTCCTCTTCTCCTCTGTCCTCTTCTCTTCTCCTCTGTCCTCTTTTCTTCTCTCCCCTCTGTCCTCTACTCCTGTCCTCTTCTCTTGTCCTCTGTCCTCTTCTCTCCGTCCTCTTCCTTCTCTCTTCTCTGTCCTCTTCCCTTCTCCTGTCCTCTTCCCTTCTCCTGTCCTCTTCTCTTCTCCTCTGTCCTCTTCTCCTCTGTCCTCTTTTCTTCTCTCCCCTCCTCTGTCCTCTACTCCTCTGTCCTCTTCTCTTGTCCTCTGTCCTCTTCTCCTCTTCTCTTCTCCTCTGTCCTCTTTTCCTCTGTACTCTTCTCCTCTGTCCTCTTCTCCTGTTCTCCTCTCCTCTGTCCTCTTTTCTTCTCTCCCCTCTGTCCTCTACTCCTCTGTCCTCTTCTCTTGTCCTCTGTCCTCTTCTCTCCGTCCTCTTCCTTCTCTCTTCTCTGTCCTCTTCCCTTCTCCTGTCTTCTTCCTTCTCTTTTCTCCTCTGTCCTCTTCCCTTCCCCTATGTCCTTCTCTTCCCCTATGTCCTTCTCTTCTCTCTTCTCCTCTGTCCTCTACTCCTCTGTCCTCTTCTCTTGTCCTCTGTCCTCTTCTCTCCTCTGTCCTCTTCCTTCTCTCTTCTCTGTCCTCTTCCCTTCTCCTGTCCTCTTCCCTTCTCCTCTGTCCTCTTCTCTTCTCCTCTGTCCTCTTCTCTTCTCCTCTGTCCTCTTCTCCTCTGTCCTCTTCTCCTCTGTCCTCTTTTCTTCTCTCCCCTCCTCTGTCCTCTACTCCTCTGTCCTCTTCTCTTCTCCTCTGTCCTCTTCTCTTCTGTCCTCTTCCCTTCTCCTGTCTTCTTCCTTCTCTTTTCTCCTCTGTCCTCTTCCCTTCCCCTATGTCTTTCTCTTCCCCTATGTCCTTCTCTTCTCTCTTCTCCTCTGTCCTCTACTCCTCTGTCCTCTTCTCCTCTTCTCTCCGTCCTCTTCCTTCTCTCTTCTCTGTCCTCTTCTCTTCTGTCCTCTTCCCTTCTCCTGTCCTCTTCCCTTCTCCTGTCCTCTTCTCTTCTCCTCTGTCCTCTTCTCTTCTCCTCTGTCCTCTTCTCTTCTCCTCTGTCCTCTTCTCCTCTGTCCTCTTTTCTTCTCTCCCCTCCTCTGTCCTCTTCTCCTCTCTCCTCCTCTGTCCTCTTCTCTCTCCTCCTCTGTCCTCTTCTCTCTGCTTCTCTGTCCTCTTCTCTCTCCTCTTCTCTCTCCTCCTCTGTCCTCTTCTCCTCTCCTCCTCTGTCCTCTTCTCCTCTCCTCCTCTGTCCTCTTCTCTCCTCCTCTGTCCTCTTCTCTTCTCCGCTGTCCTCTTCTCTTCTCTTTTCCTCTGTCCTCCTCTGCCCTCTTCTCCTCTGTCCTCTTCTCTCTCTTCCTCTGTCCTCTCCTCCTCTGTCCTCTTCTCTTTTCCTCTGTCCTCTTCTCTTTTCCTCTGTCCTCCTCTGCTCTCTTCTCCTCTGCCCTCTTCTCTCTTCTCCTCTGTCCTCTTCTCCTCTGTCCTCTTCTCTTCTCCTCTATCCTCTTCTCCTCTCTCTTCTCTTCCGTCTCTCTTCTCTCTCCTCTTCCGTCTCTCTTCTCCTCTGTCCTCCTCTGTCCTCTTCTCTTCTCTCTCCTCCTCTGTCCTCTTCTCTTCTCTCTCCTCCTCTGTCCTCTTCTCTCTGCTTCTCTGTCCTCTTCTCTGTCCTCTTCTCTCTCCACTTCTCTCTCCTCCTCTGTCCTCTTCTCTCTCCTTTTCTGTCCTCTTCTCCTCTCCTCCTCTGTCCTCTTCTCCTCTCCTCCTCTCCTCCTCTCCTCCTGTCCTCTTCTCCTCTCCTCCTCTGTCCTCTCCTCCTCTGTCCTCTTCTCTTCTCTTTTCCTCTGTCCTCTTCTCTTCTCTTTTCCTCTGTCCTCCTCTGCCCTCTTCTCCTCTGCCCTCTTCTCTCTTCTCCTCTGTCCCCTTCTCTTCTCCTCTGTCCTCTTCTCCTCTGTCCTCTTCTCTTCTCTCTTCTCCTCTGTCCTCTTCTCTTCTGTCCTCTTCTCTTCTCCTTTGTCCTTCTCTCTTCTCCTCTGTCCTCTTCTCTTCTGTCCTCTTCTTCTCTTCTCCTCTATCCTCTTCTCCTCTCTCCTCTTCCTTCTCCTCTGTCCTCTTCTCTCTTCTCCTCTGTCCTTCTCTTCTTCCTTCTCTTCTCTCTTCTCCTCTGTCCTCCTCTCTCTTCTCATCTGTCCTTCTCTTCTCCGTTCTCTTCTTCTCCTCTGTCCTCTTCTCTTCTCCTCTGTCCTCTTCTCCTCTGTCCTCTCTTCCTCAGTACTCTTCTCCTCTGTCCTCTTCTCCTCTGTCCTCTTCGCTCTTCTCCTCTGTCCTCTTCTCTTCTGTCCTCTTCTCTTCTGTCCTCTTCTCTTCTCCTTTGTCCTTCTCTCTTCTCCTCTGTCCTCTCTTCTCCTCTTCTATCTTCTCTTCTCCTCCTCTTTTATCTTCTCCTCTGTCCTCTTTTATCTTCTCCTCTGTCCTCTTCTATCTTCTCCTCTGCCTTCTTCTCCTCTGTCCTCTCCTCTTCTTTTCTCCTCTCCTCTTCTTTTCTCCTCTCCGTCTCTCTTCTATTCTCCTCTGTCCTCTTCTCCTATGTCCTCTCCTCTTCCGTCTCTCTTCTCCTATGACCTGTTCTCTTCTCCTCTGTCCTCTTCTCCTTTCCTCCTCTGTCCTCTTCTCTTCTCCGCTGTCCTCTTCTCTTCTCTTTTCCTCTGTCCTCCTCTGCCCTCTTCTCCTCTGTCCTCTTCTCTCTCCTCCTCTGTCCTCTTCTCTTTTCCTCTGTCCTCTTCTCTTCTCTTTTCCTCTGTCCTCTTCTCTTTTCCTCTGTCCTCCTCTGCGCTCTTCTCCTCTGCCCTCTTCTCCTCTATCCTCTTCTCTTCCGTCTCTCTTCTCTCTCCTCTTCCGTCTATCTTCTCCTCTGTCCTTCTCTTCTCTCTCCGCCTCTGTCCTCTTCTCTTCTCCTCAGTCCCCTTCTCTTCTCCTCTGTCCTCTTCTCTCTTCTCCTCCTCTGTCTTCTCCTCCTATGTCCCCTTCTCTTCTCCTCTTCTCTATTCTCTTCTTCTCTCTCGTCTGTCCTCTTCTCCTCTGTCCTCTTCTCTTCTCCTCTGTCCTCTTTTCTTCTCTCCCCTCTGTCCTCTACTCCTGTCCTCTTCTCTTGTCCTCTGTCCTCTTCTCTCCGTCCTCTTCCTTCTCTCTTCTCTGTCCTCTTCCCTTCTCCTGTCCTCTTCCCTTCTCCTGTCCTCTTCTCTTCTCCTCTGTCCTCTTCTCCTCTGTCCTCTTTTCTTCTCTCCCCTCCTCTGTCCTCTACTCCTCTGTCCTCTTCTCTTGTCCTCTGTCCTCTTCTCCTCTTCTCTTCTCCTCTGTCCTCTTTTCCTCTGTACTCTTCTCCTCTGTCCTCTTCTCCTGTTCTCCTCTCCTCTGTCCTCTTTTCTTCTCTCCCCTCTGTCCTCTACTCCTCTGTCCTCTTCTCTTGTCCTCTGTCCTCTTCTCTCCGTCCTCTTCCTTCTCTCTTCTCTGTCCTCTTCCCTTCTCCTGTCTTCTTCCTTCTCTTTTCTCCTCTGTCCTCTTCCCTTCCCCTATGTCCTTCTCTTCCCCTATGTCCTTCTCTTCTCTCTTCTCCTCTGTCCTCTACTCCTCTGTCCTCTTCTCTTGTCCTCTGTCCTCTTCTCTCCTCTGTCCTCTTCCTTCTCTCTTCTCTGTCCTCTTCCCTTCTCCTGTCCTCTTCCCTTCTCCTCTGTCCTCTTCTCTTCTCCTCTGTCCTCTTCTCTTCTCCTCTGTCCTCTTCTCCTCTGTCCTCTTCTCCTCTGTCCTCTTTTCTTCTCTCCCCTCCTCTGTCCTCTACTCCTCTGTCCTCTTCTCTTCTCCTCTGTCCTCTTCTCTTCTGTCCTCTTCCCTTCTCCTGTCTTCTTCCTTCTCTTTTC
Source organism: Ascaphus truei (assembly GCF_040206685.1). Taxonomy (NCBI): domain Eukaryota; kingdom Metazoa; phylum Chordata; class Amphibia; order Anura; family Ascaphidae; genus Ascaphus; species Ascaphus truei. Next base: position 17,282 of record NW_027455527.1, read on the forward strand.
TCCTCTGTCCTCTTCCCTTCCCCTATGTCTTTCTCTTCCCCTATGTCCTTCTCTTCTCTCTTCTCCTCTGTCCTCTACTCCTCTGTCCTCTTCTCCTCTTCTCTCCGTCCTCTTCCTTCTCTCTTCTCTGTCCTCTTCTCTTCTGTCCTCTTCCCTTCTCCTGTCCTCTTCCCTTCTCCTGTCCTCTTCTCTTCTCCTCTGTCCTCTTCTCTTCTCCTCTGTCCTCTTCTCTTCTCCTCTGTCCTCTTCTCCTCTGTCCTCTTTTCTTCTCTCCCCTCCTCTGTCCTCTTCTCCTCTCTCCTCCTCTGTCCTCTTCTCTCTCCTCCTCTGTCCTCTTCTCTCTGCTTCTCTGTCCTCTTCTCTCTCCTCTTCTCTCTCCTCCTCTGTCCTCTTCTCCTCTCCTCCTCTGTCCTCTTCTCCTCTCCTCCTCTGTCCTCTTCTCTCCTCCTCTGTCCTCTTCTCTTCTCCGCTGTCCTCTTCTCTTCTCTTTTCCTCTGTCCTCCTCTGCCCTCTTCTCCTCTGTCCTCTTCTCTCTCTTCCTCTGTCCTCTCCTCCTCTGTCCTCTTCTCTTTTCCTCTGTCCTCTTCTCTTTTCCTCTGTCCTCCTCTGCTCTCTTCTCCTCTGCCCTCTTCTCTCTTCTCCTCTGTCCTCTTCTCCTCTGTCCTCTTCTCTTCTCCTCTATCCTCTTCTCCTCTCTCTTCTCTTCCGTCTCTCTTCTCTCTCCTCTTCCGTCTCTCTTCTCCTCTGTCCTCCTCTGTCCTCTTCTCTTCTCTCTCCTCCTCTGTCCTCTTCTCTTCTCTCTCCTCCTCTGTCCTCTTCTCTCTGCTTCTCTGTCCTCTTCTCTGTCCTCTTCTCTCTCCACTTCTCTCTCCTCCTCTGTCCTCTTCTCTCTCCTTTTCTGTCCTCTTCTCCTCTCCTCCTCTGTCCTCTTCTCCTCTCCTCCTCTCCTCCTCTCCTCCTGTCCTCTTCTCCTCTCCTCCTCTGTCCTCTCCTCCTCTGTCCTCTTCTCTTCTCTTTTCCTCTGTCCTCTTCTCTTCTCTTTTCCTCTGTCCTCCTCTGCCCTCTTCTCCTCTGCCCTCTTCTCTCTTCTCCTCTGTCCCCTTCTCTTCTCCTCTGTCCTCTTCTCCTCTGTCCTCTTCTCTTCTCTCTTCTCCTCTGTCCTCTTCTCTTCTGTCCTCTTCTCTTCTCCTTTGTCCTTCTCTCTTCTCCTCTGTCCTCTTCTCTTCTGTCCTCTTCTTCTCTTCTCCTCTATCCTCTTCTCCTCTCTCCTCTTCCTTCTCCTCTGTCCTCTTCTCTCTTCTCCTCTGTCCTTCTCTTCTTCCTTCTCTTCTCTCTTCTCCTCTGTCCTCCTCTCTCTTCTCATCTGTCCTTCTCTTCTCCGTTCTCTTCTTCTCCTCTGTCCTCTTCTCTTCTCCTCTGTCCTCTTCTCCTCTGTCCTCTCTTCCTCAGTACTCTTCTCCTCTGTCCTCTTCTCCTCTGTCCTCTTCGCTCTTCTCCTCTGTCCTCTTCTCTTCTGTCCTCTTCTCTTCTGTCCTCTTCTCTTCTCCTTTGTCCTTCTCTCTTCTCCTCTGTCCTCTCTTCTCCTCTTCTATCTTCTCTTCTCCTCCTCTTTTATCTTCTCCTCTGTCCTCTTTTATCTTCTCCTCTGTCCTCTTCTATCTTCTCCTCTGCCTTCTTCTCCTCTGTCCTCTCCTCTTCTTTTCTCCTCTCCTCTTCTTTTCTCCTCTCCGTCTCTCTTCTATTCTCCTCTGTCCTCTTCTCCTATGTCCTCTCCTCTTCCGTCTCTCTTCTCCTATGACCTGTTCTCTTCTCCTCTGTCCTCTTCTCCTTTCCTCCTCTGTCCTCTTCTCTTCTCCGCTGTCCTCTTCTCTTCTCTTTTCCTCTGTCCTCCTCTGCCCTCTTCTCCTCTGTCCTCTTCTCTCTCCTCCTCTGTCCTCTTCTCCTCTCCTCCTCTGTCCTCTTCTCTTTTCCTCTGTCCTCTTCTCTTTTCCTCTGTCCTCCTCTGCTCTCTTCTCCTCTGCCCTCTTCTCTCTTCTCCTCTGTCCTCTTCTCCTCTGTCCTCTTCTCTTCTCCTCTATCCTCTTCTCCTCTCTCTTCTCTTCTCTTCCGTCTATCTTCTCTCTCCTCTTCCGTCTCTCTTCTCCTCTGTCCTTCTCTTCTCTCTCCGCCTCTGTCCTCTTCTCTTCTCCTCTGTCCCCTTCTCTTCTCCTCTGTCCTCTTCTCTCTTCTCCTCCTCTGTCTTCTCCTCCTATGTCCCCTTCTCTTCTCCTCTTCTCTATTCTCTTCTTCTCTCTCCTCTTCCCTCTTCTCCTCTCTCTTCTCCTCTGTCCTCTTCTCCTCTCTCTTCTCCTCTGTCTTCTTCTCCTCCTCTGTCCTCTTCTCTTCTCCTCCTCTGTCCTCTTCTCCTCCTCTTCTATCTTCTCTTCTCCTCTTCTATCTTCTCCTCTGTCCTCTTCTATCTTCTCCTCTGCCCTCTTCTATCTTCTCCTCTGCCCTCTTCTCCTCTCTCTTCTCCTCTGCCCTCTTCTCCTCTCTCTTCTCCTATGTCCTCTTCTCCTCTCCCTTCTCCTCTGCCCTCTTCTCTCTCTTCTCCTCTGTCCTCTTCTCTTCTCTCTCTTCTCCTCTTCTCTTCTCCGTCCTCTTCTCTCTTCTCCTCCTCTGTCATCTTCTCTTCTCCTCCTCTGTCCTCTTCTCCTCCTCCTCTGTCCTCTAATCTCCTCTTCCGTCTCTTTTCTCTCTCCTCTTCTGTCACTCCTCTCTTCTCCTCCTCTGTCCTCTTCTCTTCTCCTCCTCTTCTATCTTCTCCTCTACCCTCTTCTCCTCTGTCCTCTTCTCCTCTGCCCTCTTCTCTCTCTTCTCCTCTACCCTCTTCTCTTCTCTCTCTTCTCCTCTGCCCTCTTCTCTCTCTTCTCCTCTGTCCTCTTCTCTCTCTTCTGTCCTCTTCTCTCTTCTTCCTTCTCTTCTCTCTTCTTCTCCTCTGTCCTCTTCTCTTCTGTCCTCTTCTCCTCTTCTCTCTCTTCTCTTCAGTCTCTTTTCTCCTCTGTCCTCTTATCCGCTGTCCTCTCTTCTTCTCCTCTTTTCTCCTCTCCGTCTCTCTTCTCCTCTGTCCTCTTCTATCTTCTCCTATGCCCTCTTCTACTCTCTCTTCTCCTCTCTCCTCTTCTCTCTCTTCTCCTCTGTCCTTCTCTGTTCTCTTCTCTCTTCTCCTCTGTCCTCTTTTCCTCTGTACTCTTCTCCTCTGTCCTTGTCTCCTCTGTTCTCCTCTGTCCTCTTTTCTTCTCTCCCCTCTGTCCTCTACTCCTGTCCTCTTCTCTTGTCCTCTGTCCTCTTCTCTCCGTCCTCTTCCTTCTCTCTTCTCTGTCCTCTTCTCCTCTGTCCTCTTCTCTTGTCCTCTGTCCTCTTCTCCTCTTCTCTCCGTCCTCTTCCTTCTCTCTTCTCTGTCCTCTTCTCTTCTGTCCTCTTCCCTTCTCCTGTCCTCTTCTCTTCTCCTCTGTCCTCTTCTCTTCTCCTCTGTCCTCTTCTCCTCTGTCCTCTTTTCTTCTCTCCCCTCCTCTGTCCTCTACTCCTCTGTCCTCTTCTCTTGTCCTGTCCTCTTCTCCTCTTCTCTCCGTCCTCTTCCTTCTCTCTTCTCCTGTCCTCTTCTCTTCTCCTCTGTCCTCTTCTCTTCTCTCTCCTCCTCTGTCCTCTTCTCTCTGCTCCTCTCTTCTCTTCTCTCTCCTCTTCTCTCTCCTCCTCTGTCCTCTTCTCTTCTCTCTCCTCTTCTCCTCTCCTCCTCTGTCCTCTTCTCTTCTCCGCTGTCCTCTCTCTCTCCTCCTCTGTCCTCTTCTTTTTTCTCTCCTCTCTTTTCTCTCCTCCTCTGTCCTCTTCTCTTCTCTCTCCTCTTCTCTTCTCTCTCCTCCTCTGTCCTCTTCTCTCTCCTCCTCTGTCCTCTTCTCTCTCCTCCTCTGTCTTCTTCTCTCTCCTCCTCTGTCCTCTTCTCTCTCCTCCTGTCCTCTTCTCTCTCCTCCCTCTGTCCTCTTCTCTCTCCTCCTCTGTCCTCTTCTCTCTCCTCCTCTGTCCTCTTCTCTCTCCTCCTCTGTCCTCTTCTCTCTCCTCCTCTGTCCTCTTCTCCTCTCCTTCTCTTTCCTCCTCTGTCCTCTTCTCTTCTCTCTTCTCCGCTGTCCTCTTCTCTCTTCTCCGCTGTCCTCTTCTCCACTCTCTCCTCCTCTGTCCTCTTCTCCACTCTCTCCTCCTCTATCCTCTTCTCCTTTCTCCTCCTCTGTCCTCTTCTCCTTTCTCCTCCTCTGTCCTCTTCTCTCCTCCTCTGTCCTCTTATCTCCTCCTCTGTCCTCTTCTCCTCTGTCCTCTTCTCTTCTCTCTCCTCCTCTGTCCTCTTCTCTCTCCACCTCTGTCCTCTTCTCCTCTCCTCTGTCCTCTTCTGTCCTCTTCTCCTCTCTCTTCTCCTCTGTCCTCTTCTCCGCTGTCCTTATCTTCTATGTTCTCTTCTCTCTTCTCCTCCTCTGTCCTCTTCTCTTCTCCTCCTCTGTCCTCTTCTCCTCCTCTGTCCTCTCCTCTCTTCTCTGTCCTCTCCTCTCTTCTCTGTCCTCTTCTCTCTTCTCCTCTGTCCTCTTCTCTCTTCTCCTCTGTCCTCTTCTCTCTTCTCCTCTGTCCTCTTCTCCGCTGTCCTCTTCTCCGCTGTCCTCTCCTCTTCTCCCCTCCCCGTCTCTCTTCTCGTCTCCTCTGTCCTCTTCTCCTCTCACTTCTCCTCTGTCCTCTTCCTTCTCTTTTCTCCTCTGTCCTCTTCTCTCCCCCTATGTCCTTCTCTTCCCCTATGTCCTTCTCTTCTCCTCTGTCCTCTTCTCTTGTCCTCTGTCCTCTTCTATCTTCTCCTCTGTCCTCTTCTCCTCTTCTCTACGTCCTCTTCCTTCTCTCTTCTCCTCTGTCCTCTTCCCTTCTCCTCTGTCCTCTTCTCCTCTTCTCTTCTCCTCTGTCCTCTTCTCCTCTGTCCTCTTCTCCTCTGTCCTCTTCTCTTCTCCTCTGTCCTCTTCTCCTCTGTCCTCTTCTCTCTTCTCCTCTGTCTTCTTCTCTCTTCTTCTCTGTCCTCTTCTCTCCGTCCTCTGTCCTCTGTCCTCTGTCCTCTTCTCTTCTGTCCTCTTCCCTTCTCCTCTGTCCTCTTCTCTTCTCCTGTCCTCTTCTCTCATCCTCTGTCCTCTTCTCACTTCTCCTGTCTTCTTCCTTCTCTTTTCTCCTCTGTCCTCTTCCCTTCCCCTATGTCCTTCTCTTCCCCTATGTCCTTCTCTTCTCTCTTCTCCTCTTTCCTCTACTCCTCTGTCCTCTTCTCTTGTCCTCTGTCCTCTTCTCCTCTTCTCTCCGTCCTCTTCCTTCTCTCTTCTCTGTCCTCTTCTCTTCTGTCCTCTTCCCTTCTCCTGTCCTCTTCTCTTCTCCTCTGTCCTCTTCTCTTCTCCTCTGTCCTCTTCTCCTCTGTCCTCTTTTCTTCTCTCCCCTCCTCTGTCCTCTACTCCTCTGTCCTCTTCTCTTGTCCTCTGTCCTCTTCTCTCCGTCCTCTTCCTTCTCTCTTCTCTGTCCTCTTCCCTTCTCCTGTCCTCTTCTCTCTTCTCCTCTGTCCTCTTCTCTTCTCTCTCCGCCTCTGTCCTCTTCTCTTCTCCTCTGTCCCCTTCTCTTCTCCTCTGTCCTCTTCTCCTCTGTCCTCTTCTCTTCTCTCTTCTCCTCTGTCCTCTTCTCTTCTGTCCTCTTCTCTTCTCCTTTGTCCTTCTCTCTTCTCCTCTGTCCTCTTCTCTTCTGTCCTCTTCTTCTCTTCTCCTCTATCCTCTTATCCTCTCTCCTCTTCCTTCTCCTCTGTCCTCTTCTCTCTTCTCCTCTGTCCTTCTCTTCTTCCTTCTCTTCTCTCTTCTCCTCTTCTCCTCTGTCCTTTTCTCTCTTCTCATCTGTCCTTCTCTTCTCCGTTCTCTTCTTCTCCTCTGTCCTCTTCTCCTCTGTCCTCTTCTCCTCTGTCCTCTTCTCCTCTGTCCTCTTCTCTCTTCTCCTCTGTCCTCTTCTCTTCTGTCCTCTTCTCTTCTGTCCTCTTCTCTTCTCCTTTGTCCTTCTCTCTTCTCCTCTGTCCTCTCTTCTCCTCTTCTATATTCTCTTCTCCTCCTCTTCTATATTCTCTTCTCCTCCTCTTCTATCTTCTCTTCTCCTCCTCTTCTATCTTCTCCTCTGTCCTCTTTTATCTTCTCCTCTGTCCTCTTCTATCTTCTCCTCTGCCTTCTTCTCCTCTGTCCTCTCCTCTTCTTTTCTCTTCTCCTCTTCTTTTCTCCTCTCCGTCTCTCTTCTATTCTCCTCTGTCCTCTTCTCTCTTCTCCTATGTCCTCTCCTCTTCCGTCTCTCTTCTCCTATGACCTGTTCTCTTCTCCTCTGTCCTCTTCTCCTTTCCTCCTCTGTCCTCTTCTCTTCTCCGCTGTCCTCTTCTCTTCTCTTTTCCTCTGTCCTCCTCTGCCCTCTTCTCCTCTGTCCTCTTCTCTCTCCTCCTCTGTCCTGTTCTCTTCTCTTTTCCTCTGTCCTCTTCTCTTTTCCTCTGTCCTCCTCTGCGCTCTTCTCCTCTGCCCTCTTCCCTCTTCTCCTCTGTCCTCTTCTCTTCTCCTCTATCCTCTTCTCCTCTCTCTTCTCTTCCGTCTCTCTTCTCTCTCCTCTTCCGTCTCTCTTCTCCTCTGTCCTTCTCTTCTCTCTCCGCCTCTGTCCTCTTCTCTTCTCCTCAGTCCCCTTCTCTTCTCCTCTGTCCTCTTCTCTCTTCTCCTCCTCTGTCTTCTCCTCCTATGTCCCCTTCTCTTCTCCTCTTCTCTATTCTCTTCTTCTCTCTCGTCTGTCCTCTTCTCCTCTGTCCTCTTCTCTTCTCCTCTGTCCTCTTTTCTTCTCTCCCCTCTGTCCTCTACTCCTGTCCTCTTCTCTTGTCCTCTGTCCTCTTCTCTCCGTCCTCTTCCTTCTCTCTTCTCTGTCCTCTTCTCTTCTGTCCTCTTCCCTTCTCCTGTCTTCTTCCTTCTCTTTTCTCCCCTGTCCTCTTCTCCTCTGTCCTCTTCTCTTCTCTCTCCGCCTCTGTCCTCTTCTCTTCTCTCTCCGCCTCTGTCCTCTTCTCTTCTCCTCTGTCCCCTTCTCTTCTCCTCTGTCCTCTTCTCCTCTGTCCTCTTCTCTTCTCTCTTCTCCTCTGTCCTCTTCTCTTCTGTCCTCTTCTGTCCTCTTCTCTTCTCCTTTGTCCTTCTCTCTTCTCCTCTGTCCTCTTCTCTTCTGTCCTCTTCTCCTCTATCCTCTTCTCCTCTCTCCTCTTCCTTCTCCTCTGTCCTCTTCTCTCTTCTCTTCTTCCTTCTCTTCTCTCTTCTCCTCTTCTCCTCTGTCCTCCTCTCTCTTCTCATCTGTCCTTCTCTTCTCCGTTCTCTTCTTCTCCTCTGTCCTCTTCTCTTCTCTCTCCGCCTCTGTCCTCTTCTCTTCTCCTCTGTCCCCTTCTCTTCTCCTCTGTCCTCTTCTCCTCTGTCCTCTTCTCTTCTCTCTTCTCCTCTGTCCTCTTATCTTCTGTCCTCTTCTCCTTTGTCCTTCTCTCTTCTCCTCTGTCCTCTTCTCTTCTGTCCTCTTCTTCTCTTCTCCTCTATCCTCTCTCCTCTTCCTTCTCCTCTGTCCTCTTCTCTCTTCTCCTCTGTCCTTCTCTTCTTCCTTCTCTTCTCTCTTCTCCTCTTCTCCTCTGTCCTCCTCTCTCTTCTCATCTGTCCTTCTCTTCTCCGTTCTCTTCTTCTCCTCTGTCCTCTTCTCTTCTCCTCTGTCCTCTTCTCATCTGTCCTCTCTTCCTCTGTACTCTTCTCCTCTGTCCTCTTCTCCTCTGTCCTCTTCTCTCTTCCCCTCTGTCCTCTTCTCTTCTGTCCTCTTCTCTTCTCCTTTGTCCTTCTCTCTTCTCCTCTGTCCTCTCTTCTCCTCTTCTATCTTCTCTTCTCCTCCTCTTCTATCTTCTCTTCTCCTCCTCTTCTATCTTCTCCTCTGTCCTCTTTTATCTTCTCCTCTGTCCTCTTCTATCTTCTCCTCTGCCTTCTTCTCCTCTGTCCTCTCCTCTTCTTTTCTCCTCTCCGTCTCTCTTCTATTCTCCTCTGTCCTCTTCTCTCTTCTCCTATGTCCTCTCCTCTTCCGTCTCTCTTCTCCTATGACCTGTTCTCTTCTCCTCTGTCCTCTTCTCCTCTGTCCTCTTCTCCTTTCCTCCTCTGTCCTCTTCTCTTCTCCGCTGTCCTCTTCTCTTCTCTTTTCCTCTGTCCTCCTCTGCCCTCTTCTCCTCTGTCCTCTTCTCTCTCCTCCTCTGTCCTCTTCTCTTCTCTTTTCCTCTGTCCTCTTCTCTTCTCTTTTCCTCTGTCCTCCTCTGCGCTCTTCTCCTCTGCCCTCTTCTCTCTTCTCCTCTGTCCTCTTCTCCTCTGTCCTCTTCTCTTCTCCTCTATCCTCTTCTCCTCTCTCTTCTCTTCCATCTCTCTTCTCTCTCCTCTTCCGTCTCTCTTCTCCTCTGTCCTTCTCTTCTCTCTCCGCCTCTGTCCTCTTCTCTTCTCCTCAGTCCCCTTCTCTTCTCCTCTGTCCTCTTCTCTCTTCTCCTCCTCTGTCTTCTCCTCCTATGTCCCCTTCTCTTCTCCTCTTCTCTATTCTCTTCTTCTCTCTCGTCTGTCCTCTTCTCCTCTGTCCTCTTCTCTTCTCCTCTGTCCTCTTTTCTTCTCTCCCCTCTGTCCTCTACTCCTGTCCTCTTCTCTTGTCCTCTGTCCTCTTCTCTCCATCCTCTTCCTTCTCTCTTCTCTGTCCTTTTCTCTTCTGTCCTCTTCTCTTCTCCTGTCTTCTTCCTTCTCTTTTCTCCTCTGTCCTCTTCCCTTCCCCTATGTCCTTCTCTTCCCCTATGTCCTTCTCTTCTCTCTTCTCCTCTGTCCTCTACTCCTCTGTCCTCTTCTCTTGTCCTCTGTCCTCTTCTCTCCGTCCTCTTCCTTCTCTCTTCTCTGTCCTCTTCCCTTCTCCTGTCCTCTTCCCTTCTCCTGTCCTCTTCCCTTCTCCTGTCCTCTTCTCTTCTCCTCTGTCCTCTTCTCCTCTGTCCTCTTTTCTTCTCTCCCCTCCTCTGTCCTCTACTCCTCTGTCCTCTTCTCTTGTCCTCTGTCCTCTTCTCCTCTTCTCTTCTCCTCTGTCCTCTTCTCCTCTGTCCTCTTCTCCTCTGTCCTCTTTTCCTCTGTACTCTTCTCCTCTGTCCTCTTCTCCTGTTCTCCTCTCCTCTGTCCTCTTTTCTTCTCTCCCCTCTGTCCTCTACTCCTCTGTCCTCTTCTCTTGTCCTCTGTCCTCTTCTCTCCGTCCTCTTCCTTCTCTCTTCTCTGTCCTCTTCTCTTCTGTCCTCTTCCCTTCTCCTGTCTTCTTCCTTCTCTTTTCTCCTCTGTCCTCTTCCCTTCCCCTATGTCCTTCTCTTCCCCTATGTCCTTCTCTTCTCTCTTCTCCTCTGTCCTCTTCTCTTCTCCTCTGTCCCCTTCTCTTCTCCTCTGTCCTCTTCTCCTCTGTCCTCTTCTCTTCTCTCTTCTCCTCTGTCCTCTTCTCTTCTGTCCTCTTCTCTTCTCCTTTGTCCTTCTCTCTTCTCCTCTGTCCTCTTCTCTTCTGTCCTCTTCTTCTCTTCTCCTCTATCCTCTTCTCCTCTCTCCTCTTCCTTCTCCTCTGTCCTCTTCTCTCTTCTCCTCTGTCCTTCTCTTCTTCCTTCTCTTCTCTCTTCTCCTCTGTCCTCCTCTCTCTTCTCATCTGTCCTTCTCTTCTCCGTTCTCTTCTTCTCCTCTGTCCTCTTCTCTTCTCCTCTGTCCTCTTCTCCTCTGTCCTCTCTTCCTCAGTACTCTTCTCCTCTGTCCTCTTCTCCTCTGTCCTCTTCGCTCTTCTCCTCTGTCCTCTTCTCTTCTGTCCTCTTCTCTTCTGTCCTCTTCTCTTCTCCTTTGTCCTTCTCTCTTCTCCTCTGTCCTCTCTTCTCCTCTTCTATCTTCTCTTCTCCTCCTCTTTTATCTTCTCCTCTGTCCTCTTTTATCTTCTCCTCTGTCCTCTTCTATCTTCTCCTCTGCCTTCTTCTCCTCTGTCCTCTCCTCTTCTTTTCTCCTCTCCTCTTCTTTTCTCCTCTCCGTCTCTCTTCTATTCTCCTCTGTCCTCTTCTCCTATGTCCTCTCCTCTTCCGTCTCTCTTCTCCTATGACCTGTTCTCTTCTCCTCTGTCCTCTTCTCCTTTCCTCCTCTGTCCTCTTCTCTTCTCCGCTGTCCTCTTCTCTTCTCTTTTCCTCTGTCCTCCTCTGCCCTCTTCTCCTCTGTCCTCTTCTCTCTCCTCCTCTGTCCTCTTCTCTTTTCCTCTGTCCTCTTCTCTTCTCTTTTCCTCTGTCCTCTTCTCTTTTCCTCTGTCCTCCTCTGCGCTCTTCTCCTCTGCCCTCTTCTCCTCTATCCTCTTCTCTTCTCTCTTCTCTTCCGTCTCTCTTCTCTCTCCTCTTCCGTCTATCTTCTCCTCTGTCCTTCTCTTCTCTCTCCGCCTCTGTCCTCTTCTCTTCTCCTCAGTCCCCTTCTCTTCTCCTCTGTCCTCTTCTCTCTTCTCCTCCTCTGTCTTCTCCTCCTATGTCCCCTTCTCTTCTCCTCTTCTCTATTCTCTTCTTCTCTCTCGTCTGTCCTCTTCTCCTCTGTCCTCTTCTCTTCTCCTCTGTCCTCTTTTCTTCTCTCCCCTCTGTCCTCTACTCCTGTCCTCTTCTCTTGTCCTCTGTCCTCTTCTCTCCGTCCTCTTCCTTCTCTCTTCTCTGTCCTCTTCCCTTCTCCTGTCCTCTTCCCTTCTCCTGTCCTCTTCTCTTCTCCTCTGTCCTCTTCTCCTCTGTCCTCTTTTCTTCTCTCCCCTCCTCTGTCCTCTACTCCTCTGTCCTCTTCTCTTGTCCTCTGTCCTCTTCTCCTCTTCTCTTCTCCTCTGTCCTCTTTTCCTCTGTACTCTTCTCCTCTGTCCTCTTCTCCTGTTCTCCTCTCCTCTGTCCTCTTTTCTTCTCTCCCCTCTGTCCTCTACTCCTCTGTCCTCTTCTCTTGTCCTCTGTCCTCTTCTCTCCGTCCTCTTCCTTCTCTCTTCTCTGTCCTCTTCCCTTCTCCTGTCTTCTTCCTTCTCTTTTCTCCTCTGTCCTCTTCCCTTCCCCTATGTCCTTCTCTTCCCCTATGTCCTTCTCTTCTCTCTTCTCCTCTGTCCTCTACTCCTCTGTCCTCTTCTCTTGTCCTCTGTCCTCTTCTCTCCTCTGTCCTCTTCCTTCTCTCTTCTCTGTCCTCTTCCCTTCTCCTGTCCTCTTCCCTTCTCCTCTGTCCTCTTCTCTTCTCCTCTGTCCTCTTCTCTTCTCCTCTGTCCTCTTCTCCTCTGTCCTCTTCTCCTCTGTCCTCTTTTCTTCTCTCCCCTCCTCTGTCCTCTACTCCTCTGTCCTCTTCTCTTGTCCTCTGTCCTCTTCTCCTCTTTTCTCCGTCCTCTTCCTTCTCTCTTCTCTGTCCTCTTCTCTTCTGTCCTCTTCCCTTCTCCTGTCTTCTTCCTTCTCTTTTCTCCTCTGTCCTCTTCCCTTCCCCTATGTCTTTCTCTTCCCCTATGTCCTTCTCTTCTCTCTTCTCCTCTGTCCTCTACTCCTCTGTCCTCTTCTCCTCTTCTCTCCGTCCTCTTCCTTCTCTCTCCTCTGTCCTCTTCTCTTCTCCTCTGTCCTCTTCTCCTCTGTCCTCTTTTCTTCTCTCCCCTCCTCTGTCCTCTTCTCCTCTCTCCTCCTCTGTCCTCTTCTCTCTCCTCCTCTGTCCTCTTCTCTCTGCTTCTCTGTCCTCTTCTCTCTCCTCTTCTCTCTCCTCCTCTGTCCTCTTCTCCTCTCCTCCTCTGTCCTCTTCTCTCCTCCTCTGTCCTCTTCTCTCCTCCTCTGTCCTCTTCTCCTCTCCTCCTCTGTCCTCTTCTCTCCTCCTCTGTCCTCTTCTCCTCTCCTCCTCTGTCCTCTTCTCCTCTCCTCCTCTGTCCTCTTCTCCTCTCCTCCTCTGTCCTCTTCTCTCCTCCTCTGTCCTCTTCTCCTTTCCTCCTCTGTCCTCTTCTCTTCTCTTTTCCTCTGTCCTCCTCTGCCCTCTTCTCCTCTGTCCTCTTCTCTCTCTTCCTCTGTCCTCTCCTCCTCTGTCCTCTTCTCTTTTCCTCTGTCCTCTTCTCTTTTCCTCTGTCCTCCTCTGCTCTCTTCTCCTCTGCCCTCTTCTCTCTTCTCCTCTGTCCTCTTCTCCTCTGTCCTCTTCTCTTCTCCTCTATCCTCTTCTCCTCTCTCTTCTCTTCCGTCTCTCTTCTCTCTCCTCTTCCGTCTCTCTTCTCCTCTGTCCTTCTCTTCTCTCTCCTCCTCTGTCCTCTTCTCTTCTCTCTCCTCCTCTGTCCTCTTCTCTCTGCTTCTCTGTCCTCTTCTCTGTCCTCTTCTCTCTCCACTTCTCTCTCCTCCTCTGTCCTCTTCTCTCTCCTTTTCTGTCCTCTTCTCCTCTCCTCCTCTGTCCTCTTCTCCTCTCCTCCTCTCCTCCTGTCCTCTTCTCCTCTCCTCCTCTGTCCTCTCCTCCTCTGTCCTCTTCTCTTCTCTTTTCCTCTGTCCTCTTCTCTTCTCTTTTCCTCTGTCCTCCTCTGCCCTCTTCTCCTCTGCCCTCTTCTCTCTTCTCCTCTGTCCTCTTCTCTTCTCCTCTATCCTCTTCTCCTCTGTCCTCTTCTCCTCTTCTCTCCGTCCTCTTCCTTCTCTCTTCTCTCTCCTCTTCCGTCTCTTCTCCTCTGTCCTCTTCTCTTCTCTCTCCGCCTCTGTCCTCTTCTCTTCTCCTCTGTCTCCTTCTCTTCTCCTCTGTTCTCCTCTGTCCTCTTCTCTTCTCTCTTCTCCTCTGTCCTCTTCTCTTCTCCTTTGTCCTTCTCTCTTCTCCTCTGTCCTCTTCTCTTCTGTCCTCTTCTTCTCTTCTCCTCTATCCTCTTCCTTCTCCTATGTCCTCTTCTCTCTTCTCCTCTGTCCTTCTCTTCTTCCTTCTCTTCTCCCTTCTCCTCTTCTCCTCTGTCCTCCTCTCTCTTCTCATCTGTCCTTCTCTTCTCCGTTCTCTTCTTCTCCTCTGTCCTCTTCTCTTCTCCTCTGTCCTCTCTTCCTCTGTACTCTTCTCCTCTGTCCTCTTCTCTCTTCTCCTCTGTCCTCTTCTCTTCTGTCCTCTTCTCTTCTCCTTTGTCCTTCTCTCTTCTCCTCTTCTATCTTCTCTTCTCCTCCTCTTCTATCTTCTCCTCTGTCCTCTTTTATCTTCTCCTCTGTCCTCTTCTATCTTCTCCTCTGCCTTCTTCTCCTCTGTCCTCTCCTCTTCTTTTCTCCTCTCCTCTTCTCCTCTCCGTCTCTCTTCTTTTCTCCTCTTCTCTCTTCTCCTCCTCTGTCTTCTCCTCCTATGTCCCCTTCTCTTCTCCTCTTCTCTATTCTCTTCTTCTCTCTCGTCTGTCCTCTTCTCTTTTCCTCTGTCCTCTTCTCTTCTCTTTTCCTCTGTCCTCTTCTCTTTTCCTCTGTCCTCCTCTGCGCTCTTCTCCTCTGCCCTCTTCTCCTCTATCCTCTTCTCTTCTCTCTTCTCTTCCGTCTCTCTTCTCTCTCCTCTTCCGTCTATCTTCTCCTCTGTCCTTCTCTTCTCTCTCCGCCTCTGTCCTCTTCTCTTCTCCTCAGTCCCCTTCTCTTCTCCTCTGTCCTCTTCTCTCTTCTCCTCCTCTGTCTTCTCCTCCTATGTCCCCTTCTCTTCTCCTCTTCTCTATTCTCTTCTTCTCTCTCGTCTGTCCTCTTCTCCTCTGTCCTCTTCTCCTCTGTCCTCTTTTCTTCTCTCCCCTCTGTCCTCTACTCCTGTCCTCTTCTCTTGTCCTCTGTCCTCTTCTCTCCGTCCGCTTCCTTCTCTCTTCTCTGTCCTCTTCTCTTCTGTCCTCTTCTCTTCTCCTGTTTTCTTCCTTCTCTTTTCTCCTCTGTCCTCTTCCCTTCCCCTATGTCCTTCTCTTCCTCTATGTCCTTCTCTTCTCTCTTCTCCTCTGTCCTCTACTCCTCTGTCCTCTTCTCTTGTCCTCTGTCCTCTTCTCTCCGTCCTCTTCCTTCTCTCTTCTCTGTCCTCTTCCCTTCTCCTGTCCTCTTCTCTTCTCCTCTGTCCTCTTCTCCTCTGTCCTCTTTTCTTCTCTCCCCTCCTCTGTCCTCTACTCCTCTGTCCTCTTCTCTTCTCCTCTGTCCTCTTCTCTTCTCCTCTGTCCTCTTCTCCTCTGTCCTCTTCTCCTCTGTCCTCTTTTCTTCTCTCCCCTCCTCTGTCCTCTTCTCCTCTCTCCTCCTTTGTCCTCTTCTCTCTCCTCCTCTGTCCTCTTCTCTCTGCTTCTCTGTCCTCTTCTCTCTCCTCTTCTCTCTCCTCCTCTGTCCTCTTCTCCTCTCCTCCTCTGTCCTCTTCTCCTCTCCTCCTCTGTCCTCTTCTCTCCTCCTCTGTCCTCTTCTCCTTTCCTCCTCTGTCCTCTTCTCTTCTCCGCTGTCCTCTTCTCTTCTCTTTTCCTCTGTCCTCCTCTGCCCCCTTCTCCTCTGTCCTCTCCTCCTCTGTCCTCTTCTCTTTTCCTCTGTCCTCTTCTCTTCTCTTTTCCTCTGTCCTCCTCTGCTCTCTTCTCCTCTGCCCTCTTCTCTCTTCTCCTCTGTCCTCTTCTCCTCTGTCCTCTTCTCTTCTCCTCTATCCTCTTCTCCTCTCTTCCGTCTCTCTTCTCTCTCCTCTTCCGTCTCTCTTCTCCTCTGTCCTTCTCTTCTCTCTCCTCCTCTGTCCTCTTCTCTTCTCTTTCCTCCTCTGTCCTCTTCTCTCTGCTTCTCTGTCCTCTTCTCTGTCCTCTTCTCTCTCCTCTTCTCTCTCCTCCTCTGTCCTCTTCTCTCTCCTCCTCTGTCCTCTTCTCCTCTCCTCCTCTGTCCTCTTCTCCTCTCCTCCTCTGTCCTCTTCTCTTCTCTTTTCCTCTGTCCTCTTCTCTTTTCCTCTGTCCTCCTCTGCCCTCTTCTCCTCTGCCCTCTTCTCTCTTCTCCTCTGTCCTCTTCTCTCTCTTCTCTTCTCTACCGTCTCTCTTCTCTCTCCTCTTCCGTCTCTCTTCTCCTCTGTCCTCTTCTCTTCTCTCTCCGCCTCTGTCCTCTTCTCTTCTCCTCTGTCCCCTTCTCCTCTGTTCTCCTCTGTCCTCTTCTCCTCTGTCCTCTTCTCTTCTCCTTTGTCCTTCTCTCTTCTCCTCTGTCCTCTTCTCTTCTGTCCTCTTCTTCTCTTCTCCTCTATCCTCTTCTCCTCTCTCCTCTTCCTTCTCCTCTGTCCTCTTCTCTCTTCTCCTGTCCTTTTCTTCTTCCTTCTCTTCTCCTTCTCCTCTGTCCTCCTCTCTCTTCTCATCTGTCCTTCTCTTCTCCGTTCTCTTCTTCTCCTCTGTCCTCTTCTCTTCTCCTTTGTCCTCTTCTCCTCTGTCCTCTCTTCCTCTGTACTCTTCTCCTCTGTCCTCTTCTCTCTTCTCTTCTGTCCTCTTCTCTTCTGTCCTCTTCTCTTCTCCTTTGTCCTTCTCTCTTCTCCTCTGTCCTCTCTTCTCCTCTTCTATCTTCTCTTCTCCTCCTCTTCTATCTTCTCCTCTGTCCTCTTTTATCTTCTCCTCTGTCCTCTTCTATCTTCTCCTCTGCCTTCTTCTCCTCTGTCCTCTCCTCTTCTTTTCTCCTCTCCTCTTCTTTTCTCCTCTCCGTCTCTCTTCTTTTCTCCTCTGTCCTCTGCTCTCTTCTCCTCTGTCCTCTTCTCCTCTGTCCTCTTCTCCTCTGTCCTCTTCTCTTCTCCTCTATCCTCTTCTCCTCTCTCTTCTCTTCCGTCTCTCTTCTCTCTCCTCTTCCGTCTCTCTTCTCCTCTGTCCTTCTCTTCTCTCTCCTCCTCTGTCCTCTTCTCTTCTCTCTCCTCCTCTGTCCTCTTCTCTCTGCTTCTCTGTCCTCTTCTCTGTCCTCTTCTCTGTCCTCTTCTCTCTCCTCTTCTCTCTCCTCCTCTGTCCTCTTCTCTCTCCTCCTCTGTCCTCTTCTCCTCTCCTCCTCTGTCCTCTCCTCCTGTCCTCTTCTCCTCTTCTCCTCTCCTCCTCTGTCCTCTTCTCCTCTCCTCCTCTGTCCTCTTCTCTTTTCCTCTGTCCTCTTCTCTTCTCTTTTCCTCTGTCCTCCTCTGCCCTCTTCTCTCTTCTCCTCTGTCCTCTTCTCTCTCTTCTCTTCTCTACCGTCTCTCTTCTCTCTCCTCTTCCGTCTCTCTTCTCCTCTGTCCTCTTCTCTTCTCTCTCCGCCTCTGTCCTCTTCTCTTCTCCTCTGTCCCCTTCTCCTCTGTTCTCCTCTGTCCTCTTCTCCTCTGTCCTCTTCTGTCCTCTTCTGTCCTCTTCTCTTCTCCTTTGTCCTTCTCTCTTCTCCTCTGTCCTCTTCTCTTCTGTCCTCTTCTTCTCTTCTCCTCTCTCCTCTTCCTTCTCCTCTGTCCTCTTCTCTCTTCTCCTCTGTCCTCTTCTCTCTTCTCCTCTGTCCTTCTCTTCTTCCTTCTCTTCTCTCTTCTCCTCTTCTCTGTCCTCCTCTCTCTTCTCATCTGTCCTTCTCTTCTCCGTTCTCTTCTTCTCCTCTGTCCTCTTCTCTTCTCCTCTGTCCTCTTCTCCTCTGTCCTCTCTTCCTCTGTACTCTTCTCCTCTGTCCTCTTCTCCTCTGTCCTCTTCTCTCTTCTCCTCTGTCCTCTTCTCTTCTGTCCTCTTCTCTTCTCCTTTGTCCTTCTCTCTTCTCCTCTGTCCTCTCTTCTCCTCTGTCCTCTCTTCTCCTCTGTTCTCTCTTCTCTTCTCCTCCTCGTCTATCTTCTCCTCTGTCCTCTTCTATCTTCTCCTCTGCCTTCTTCTCCTCTGTCCTCTCCTCTTCTTTTCTCCTCTCCTCTTCTTTTCTCCTCTCCGTCTCTCTTCTTTTCTCCTCTGTCCTCTTCTCTCTTCTCCTATGTCCTCTCCTCTTCCGTCTCTCTTCTCCTATGACCTGTTCTCTTCTCCTCTGTCCTCTTCTCCTCTGTCCTCTTCTCCTTTCCTCCTCTGTCCTCTTCTCTTCTCCGCTGTCCTCTTCTCTTTTCCTCTGTCCTCCTCTGCTCTCTTCTCCTCTGTCCTCTTCTCTCTCCTCCTCTGTCCTCTCCTCCTCTGTCCTCTTCTCTTTTCCTCTGTCCTCTTCTCTTCTCTTTTCCTGTCCTCCTCCTGCTCTCTTCTCCTCTGCCCTCTTCTCTCTTCTCCTCTGTCCTCTTCTGCTCTCTTCTCCTCTGCCCTCTTCTCTCTTCTCCTCTGTCCTCTTCTCTTCTCCTCTATCCTCTTCTCCTCTCTCTTCTCTTCCGTCTCTCTTCTCTCTCCTCTTCCGTCTCTCTTCTCCTCTGTCCTTCTCTTCTCTCTCCGCCTCTGTCCTCTTCTCTTCTCCTCAGTCCCCTTCTCTTCTCCTCTGTCCTCTTCTCTCTTCTCCTCCTCTGTCTTCTCCTCCTATGTCCCCTTCTCTTCTCCTCTTCTCTATTCTCTTCTTCTCTCTCGTCTGTCCTCTTCTCCTCTGTCCTCTTCTCTTCTCCTCTGTCCTCTTTTCTTCTCTCCCCTCAGTCCTCTACTCCTGTCCTCTTCTCTTGTCCTCTGTCCTCTTCTCTCCGTCCTCTTCCTTCTCTCTTCTCTGTCCTCTTCTCTTCTCCTGTCTTCTTCCTTCTCTTTTCTCCTCTGTCCTCTTCCCTTCCCCTATGTCCTTCTCTTCCCCTATGTCCTTCTCTTCTCTCTTCTCCTCTGTCCTCTACTCCTCTGTCCTCTTCTCTTGTCCTCTGTCCTCTTCTCTCCTCTGTCCTCTTCCTTCTCTCTTCTCTGTCCTCTTCCCTTCTCCTGTCCTCTTCCCTTCTCCTCTGTCCTCTTCTCTTCTCCTCTGTC
>NW_027455528.1:0-20000 GCF_040206685.1 Ascaphus truei
CTTAGCGAATCTCCTGTCACAGTGCGCAGATTGTACTGATGCACGTATTGATCTGCCGCTTAGCGAATCTCCCCATGTACTTCACAGTGCGCAGATTGTACTGATGCACGTATTGATCTGCCGCTTAGCGAATCACCTGTCACAGTGCGCAGATTGTACTGATGCACGTATTGATCTGCCGCTTAGCGAATCTCCTGTCACAGTGCGCAGATTGTACTGATTCACGTATTGATCTGCCGCTTAGCGAATCTCCTGTCACAGTGCGCAGATTGTACTGATTCACGTATTGATCTGCCGCTTAGCGAATCTCCTGTCACAGTGCGCAGATTGTACTGATGCACGTATTGATCTGCCGCTTAGCGAATCTCCTGTCACAGTGCGCAGATTGTACTGATGCACGTATTGATCTGCCGCTTAGCGAATCTCCTGTCACAGTGCGCAGATTGTACTGATGCACGTATTGATCTGCCGCTTAGCGAATCTCCTGTCACAGTGCGCAGATTGTACTGATTCACGTATTGATCTGCCGCTTAGCGAATCTCCTGTCACAGTGCGCAGATTGTACTGATTCACGTATTGATCTGCCGCTTAGCGAATCTCCTGTCACAGTGCGCAGATTGTACTGATTCACGTATTGATCTGCCGCTTAGCGAATCTCCTGTCACAGTGCGCAGATTGTACTGATTCACGTATTGATCTGCCGCTTAGCGAATCTCCTGTCACAGTGCGCAGATTGTACTGATTCACGTATTGATCTGCCGCTTAGCGAATCTCCTGTCACAGTGCGCAGATTGTACTGATGCACGTATTGATCTGCCGCTTAGCGAATCTCCTGTCACAGTGCGCAGATTGTACTGATGCACGTATTGATCTGCCGCTTAGCGAATCTCCTGTCACAGTGCGCAGATTGTACTGATGCACGTATTGATCTGCCGCTTAGCGAATCTCCTGTCACAGTGCGCAGATTGTACTGATGCACGTATTGATCTGCCGCTTAGCGAATCTCCTGTCACAGTGCGCAGATTGTACTGATTCACGTATTGATCTGCCGCTTAGCGAATCTCCTGTCACAGTGCGCAGATTGTACTGATGCACGTATTGATCTGCCGCTTAGCGAATCTCCTGTCACAGTGCGCAGATTGTACTGATTCACGTATTGATCTGCCGCTTAGCGAATCTCCTGTCACAGTGCGCAGATTGTACTGATGCACGTATTGATCTGCCGCTTAGCGAATCTCCTGTCACAGTGCGCAGATTGTACTGATGCACGTATTGATCTGCCGCTTAGCGAATCTCCTGTCACAGTGCGCAGATTGTACTGATGCACGTATTGATCTGCCGCTTAGCGAATCTCCTGTCACAGTGCGCAGATTGTACTGATGCACGTATTGATCTGCCGCTTAGCGAATCTCCTGTCACAGTGCGCAGATTGTACTGATGCACGTATTGATCTGCCGCTTAGCGAATCTCCTGTCACAGTGCGCAGATTGTACTGATGCACGTATTGATCTGCCGCTTAGCGAATCTCCTGTCACAGTGCGCAGATTGTACTGATGCACGTATTGATCTGCCGCTTAGCGAATCTCCTGTCACAGTGCGCAGATTGTACTGATGCACGTATTGATCTGCCGCTTAGCGAATCTCCTGTCACAGTGCGCAGATTGTACTGATTCACGTATTGATCTGCCGCTTAGCGAATCTCCTGTCACAGTGCGCAGATTGTACTGATGCACGTATTGATCTGCCGCTTAGCGAATCTCCTGTCACAGTGCGCAGATTGTACTGATGCACGTATTGATCTGCCGCTTAGCGAATCTCCTGTCACAGTGCGCAGATTGTACTGATTCACGTATTGATCTGCCGCTTAGCGAATCTCCTGTCACAGTGCGCAGATTGTACTGATGCACGTATTGATCTGCCGCTTAGCGAATCTCCTGTCACAGTGCGCAGATTGTACTGATGCACGTATTGATCTGCCGCTTAGCGAATCTCCTGTCACAGTGCGCAGATTGTACTGATGCACGTATTGATCTGCCGCTTAGCGAATCACCTGTCACAGTGCGCAGATTGTACTGATGCACGTATTGATCTGCCGCTTAGCGAATCTCCTGTCACAGTGCGCAGATTGTACTGATTCACGTATTGATCTGCCGCTTAGCGAATCTCCTGTCACAGTGCGCAGATTGTACTGATTCACGTATTGATCTGCCGCTTAGCGAATCTCCTGTCACAGTGCGCAGATTGTACTGATGCACGTATTGATCTGTCGCTTAGCGAATCTCCTGTCACAGTGCGCAGATTGTACTGATTCACGTATTGATCTGCCGCTTAGCGAATCTCCTGTCACAGTGCGCAGATTGTAGTGATTCACGTATTGATCTGCCGCTTAGCGAATCTCCTGTCACAGTGCGCAGATTGTACTGATCACGTATTGATCTGCCGCTTAGCGAATCTCCTGTCACAGTGCGCAGATTGTACTGATTCACGTATTGATCTGCCGCTTAGCGAATCTCCTGTCACAGTGCGCAGATTGTACTGATGCACGTATTGATCTGCCGCTTAGCGAATCTCCTGTCACAGTGCGCAGATTGTACTGATGCACGTATTGATCTGCCGCTTAGCGAATCTCCTGTCACAGTGCGCAGATTGTACTGATTCACGTATTGATCTGACGCTTAGCGAATCTCCTGTCACAGTGCGCAGATTGTAGTGATTCACGTATTGATCTGCCGCTTAGCGAATCTCCTGTCACAGTGCGCAGATTGTACTGATGCACGTATTGATCTGCCGCTTAGCGAATCTCCTGTCACAGTGCGCAGATTGTACTGATGCACGTATTGATCTGCCGCTTAGCGAATCTCCTGTCACAGTGCGCAGATTGTACTGATGCACGTATTGATCTGCCGCTTAGCGAATCTCCTGTCACAGTGCGCAGATTGTACGTGATGCACGTATTGATCTGCCGCTTAGCGAATCTCCTGTCACAGTGCGCAGATTGTACTGATTCACGTATTGATCTGCCGCTTAGCGAATCTCCTGTCACAGTGCGCAGATTGTACTGATGCACGTATTGATCTGCCGCTTAGCGAATCTCCTGTCACAGTGCGCAGATTGTACTGATGCACGTATTGATCTGCCGCTTAGCGAATCTCCTGTCACAGTGCGCAGATTGTACTGATGCACGTATTGATCTGCCGCTTAGCGAATCTCCTGTCACAGTGCGCAGATTGTACTGATGCACGTATTGATCTGCCGCTTAGCGAATCTCCTGTCACAGTGCGCAGATTGTACTGATTCACGTATTGATCTGCCGCTTAGCGAATCTCCTGTCACAGTGCGCAGATTGTACTGATGCACGTATTGATCTGCCGCTTAGCGAATCTCCTGTCACAGTGCGCAGATTGTACTGATGCACGTATTGATCTGCCGCTTAGCGAATCTCCTGTCACAGTGCGCAGATTGTACTGATGCACGTATTGATCTGCCGCTTAGCGAATCTCCTGTCACAGTGCGCAGATTGTACTGATTCACGTATTGATCTGCCGCTTAGCGAATCTCCTGTCACAGTGCGCAGATTGTACTGATGCACGTATTGATCTGCCGCTTAGCGAATCTCCTGTCACAGTGCGCAGATTGTACTGATTCACGTATTGATCTGCCGCTTAGCGTATCTCCTGTCACAGTGCGCAGATTGTACTGATGCACGTATTGATCTGCCGCTTAGCGAATCTCCTGTCACAGTGCGCAGATTGTACTGATTCACGTATTGATCTGCCGCTTAGCGAATCTCCTGTCACAGTGCGCAGATTGTACTGATGCACGTATTGATCTGCCGCTTAGCGTATCTCCTGTCACAGTGCGCAGATTGTACTGATTCACGTATTGATCTGCCGCTTAGCGAATCTCCTGTCACAGTGCGCAGATTGTACTGATTCACGTATTGATCTGCCGCTTAGCGAATCTCCTGTCACAGTGCGCAGATTGTACTGATTCACGTATTGATCTGCCGCTTAGCGAATCTCCTGTCACAGTGCGCAGATTGTACGTGATGCACGTATTGATCTGCCGCTTAGCGAATCTCCTGTCACAGTGCGCAGATTGTACTGATGCACGTATTGATCTGCCGCTTAGCGAATCTCCTGTCACAGTGCGCAGATTGTACTGATGCACGTATTGATCTGCCGCTTAGCGAATCTCCTGTCACAGTGCGCAGATTGTACTGATTCACGTATTGATCTGCCGCTTAGCGAATCTCCTGTCACAGTGCGCAGATTGTACTGATGCACGTATTGATCTGCCGCTTAGCGAATCTCCTGTCACAGTGCGCAGATTGTACTGATGCACGTATTGATCTGCCGCTTAGCGAATCTCCTGTCACAGTGCGCAGATTGTACTGATTCACGTATTGATCTGCCGCTTAGCGAATCTCCTGTCACAGTGCGCAGATTGTACTGATGCACGTATTGATCTGCCGCTTAGCGAATCTCCTGTCACAGTGCGCAGATTGTACTGATGCACGTATTGATCTGCCGCTTAGCGAATCTCCTGTCACAGTGCGCAGATTGTACTGATGCACGTATTGATCTGCCGCTTAGCGAATCTCCTGTCACAGTGCGCAGATTGTACTGATGCACGTATTGATCTGCCGCTTAGCGAATCTCCTGTCACAGTGCGCAGATTGTACTGATGCACGTATTGATCTGCCGCTTAGCGTATCTCCTGTCACAGTGCGCAGATTGTACTGATTCACGTATTGATCTGCCGCTTAGCGAATCTCCTGTCACAGTGCGCAGATTGTACTGATGCACGTATTGATCTGCCGCTTAGCGAATCTCCTGTCACAGTGCGCAGATTGTACTGATTCACGTATTGATCTGCCGCTTAGCGAATCTCCTGTCACAGTGCGCAGATTGTACTGATTCACGTATTGATCTGCCGCTTAGCGAATCTCCTGTCACAGTGCGCAGATTGTACTGATTCACGTATTGATCTGCCGCTTAGCGAATCTCCTGTCACAGTGCGCAGATTGTACTGATGCACGTATTGATCTGCCGCTTAGCGAATCTCCTGTCACAGTGCGCAGATTGTACTGATGCACGTATTGATCTGCCGCTTAGCGAATCTCCTGTCACAGTGCGCAGATTGTACTGATGCACGTATTGATCTGCCGCTTAGCGAATCTCCTGTCAGTGCGCAGATTGTACTGATTCACGTATTGATCTGTCGCTTAGCGAATCTCCTGTCACAGTGCGCAGATTGTACTGATGCACGTATTGATCTGCCGCTTAGCGAATCTCCTGTCACAGTGCGCAGATTGTACTGATTCACGTATTGATCTGCCGCTTAGCGAATCTCCTGTCAGTGCGCAGATTGTACTGATGCACGTATTGATCTGCCGCTTAGCGAATCTCCTGTCAGTGCGCAGATTGTACTGATGCACGTATTGATCTGCCGCTTAGCGAATCTCCTGTCACAGTGCGCAGATTGTACTGATGCACGTATTGATCTGCCGCTTAGCGAATCTCCTGTCACAGTGCGCAGATTGTACTGATTCACGTATTGATCTGCCGCTTAGCGAATCTCCTGTCACAGTGCGCAGATTGTACTGATTCACGTATTGATCTGCCGCTTAGCGAATCTCCTGTCACAGTGCGCAGATTGTACTGATGCACGTATTGATCTGCCGCTTAGCGAATCTCCTGTCACAGTGCGCAGATTGTACTGATGCACGTATTGATCTGCCGCTTAGCGAATCTCCTGTCACAGTGCGCAGATTGTACTGATTCACGTATTGATCTGCCGCTTAGCGAATCTCCTGTCACAGTGCGCAGATTGTACTGATTCACGTATTGATCTGCCGCTTAGCGAATCTCCTGTCACAGTGCGCAGATTGTAGTGATGCACGTATTGATCTGCCGCTTAGCGAATCTCCTGTCACAGTGCGCAGATTGTACTGATACACGTATTGATCTGCCGCTTAGCGAATCTCCTGTCACAGTGCGCAGATTGTACTGATTCACGTATTGATCTGCCGCTTAGCGAATCTCCTGTCACAGTGCGCAGATTGTACTGATTCACGTATTGATCTGCCGCTTAGCGAATCTCCTGTCACAGTGCGCAGATTGTACTGATGCACGTATTGATCTGCCGCTTAGCGAATCTCCTGTCACAGTGCGCAGATTGTACTGATTCACGTATTGATCTGCCGCTTAGCGAATCTCCTGTCACAGTGCGCAGATTGTACTGATTCACGTATTGATCTGCCGCTTAGCGAATCTCCTGTCACAGTGCGCAGATTGTACTGATGCACGTATTGATCTGCCGCTTAGCGAATCTCCTGTCACAGTGCGCAGATTGTACTGATTCACGTATTGATCTGCCGCTTAGCGAATCTCCTGTCACAGTGCGCAGATTGTACTGATGCACGTATTGATCTGTCGCTTAGCGTATCTCCTGTCACAGTGCGCAGATTGTACTGATGCACGTATTGATCTGCCGCTTAGCGAATCTCCTGTCACAGTGCGCAGATTGTACTGATGCACGTATTGATCTGCCGCTTAGCGAATCTCCTGTCACAGTGCGCAGATTGTAGTGATGCACGTATTGATCTGCCGCTTAGCGAATCTCCTGTCACAGTGCGCAGATTGTACTGATGCACGTATTGATCTGCCGCTTAGCGAATCTCCTGTCACAGTGCGCAGATTGTACTGATTCACGTATTGATCTGCCGCTTAGCGAATCTCCTGTCACAGTGCGCAGATTGTACTGATGCACGTATTGATCTGCCGCTTAGCGAATCTCCTGTCACAGTGCGCAGATTGTACTGATTCACGTATTGATCTGCCGCTTAGCGAATCTCCTGTCACAGTGCGCAGATTGTACTGATGCACGTATTGATCTGCCGCTTAGCGAATCTCCTGTCACAGTGCGCAGATTGTACTGATGCACGTATTGATCTGCCGCTTAGTGAATCTCCTGTCACAGTGCGCAGATTGTACTGATGCACGTATTGATCTGCCGCTTAGCGAATCTCCTGTCACAGTGCGCAGATTGTACTGATTCACGTATTGATCTGCCGCTTAGCGAATCTCCTGTCACAGTGCGCAGATTGTACTGATTCACGTATTGATCTGCCGCTTAGCGAATCTCCTGTCACAGTGCGCAGATTGTACTGATACACGTATTGATCTGCCGCTTAGCGAATCTCCTGTCACAGTGCGCAGATTGTAGTGATTCACGTATTGATCTGCCGCTTAGCGAATCTCCTGTCACAGTGCGCAGATTGTACTGATGCACGTATTGATCTGCCGCTTAGCGAATCTCCTGTCACAGTGCGCAGATTGTAGTGATTCACGTATTGATCTGCCGCTTAGCGAATCTCCTGTCACAGTGCGCAGATTGTACTGATGCACGTATTGATCTGCCGCTTAGCGAATCTCCTGTCACAGTGCGCAGATTGTACTGATACACGTATTGATCTGCCGCTTAGCGAATCTCCTGTCACAGTGCGCAGATTGTAGTGATTCACGTATTGATCTGCCGCTTAGCGAATCTCCTGTCACAGTGCGCAGATTGTACTGATGCACGTATTGATCTGCCGCTTAGCGAATCACCTGTCACAGTGCGCAGATTGTAGTGATGCACGTATTGATCTGCCGCTTAGCGAATCTCCTGTCACAGTGCGCAGATTGTACTGATTCACGTATTGATCTGCCGCTTAGCGAATCTCCTGTCACAGTGCGCAGATTGTACTGATTCACGTATTGATCTGCCGCTTAGCGAATCTCCTGTCACAGTGCGCAGATTGTACTGATTCACGTATTGATCTGCCGCTTAGCGTATCTCCTGTCACAGTGCGCAGATTGTACTGATTCACGTATTGATCTGCCGCTTAGCGAATCTCCTGTCACAGTGCGCAGATTGTACTGATGCACGTATTGATCTGCCGCTTAGCGAATCTCCTGTCACAGTGCGCAGATTGTACTGATTCACGTATTGATCTGCCGCTTAGCGAATCTCCTGTCACAGTGCGCAGATTGTACTGATGCACGTATTGATCTGCCGCTTAGCGAATCTCCTGTCACAGTGCGCAGATTGTACTGATTCACGTATTGATCTGCCGCTTAGCGAATCTCCTGTCACAGTGCGCAGATTGTAGTGATTCACGTATTGATCTGCCGCTTAGCGAATCTCCGGTCACAGTGCGCAGATTGTACTGATGCACGTATTGATCTGCCGCTTAGCGAATCTCCTGTCACAGTGCGCAGATTGTACTGATGCACGTATTGATCTGCCGCTTAGCGAATCACCTGTCACAGTGCGCAGATTGTACTGATTCACGTATTGATCTGCCGCTTAGCGAATCTCCTGTCACAGTGCGCAGATTGTACTGATTCACGTATTGATCTGCCGCTTAGCGAATCTCCTGTCACAGTGCGCAGATTGTACTGATGCACGTATTGATCTGCCGCTTAGCGAATCTCCTGTCACAGTGCGCAGATTGTACTGATGCACGTATTGATCTGCCGCTTAGCGAATCTCCTGTCACAGTGCGCAGATTGTACTGATGCACGTATTGATCTGCCGCTTAGCGAATCTCCTGTCAGTGCGCAGATTGTAGTGATGCACGTATTGATCTGCCGCTTAGCGAATCTCCTGTCACAGTGCGCAGATTGTAGTGATTCACGTATTGATCTGCCGCTTAGCGTATCTCCTGTCACAGTGCGCAGATTGTACTGATTCACGTATTGATCTGCCGCTTAGCGAATCTCCTGTCACAGTGCGCAGATTGTAGTGATGCACGTATTGATCTGCCGCTTAGCGAATCTCCTGTCACAGTGCGCAGATTGTACTGATGCACGTATTGATCTGCCGCTTAGCGAATCTCCTGTCACAGTGCGCAGATTGTACTGATGCACGTATTGATCTGCCGCTTAGCGAATCTCGTGTCACAGTGCGCAGATTGTACTGATACACGTATTGATCTGCCGCTTAGCGAATCACCTGTCACAGTGCGCAGATTGTACTGATTCACGTATTGATCTGCCGCTTAGCGAATCTCCTGTCACAGTGCGCAGATTGTACTGATGCACGTATTGATCTGCCGCTTAGCGAATCTCCTGTCACAGTGCGCAGATTGTACTGATACACGTATTGATCTGCCGCTTAGCGAATCTCCTGTCACAGTGCGCAGATTGTACTGATGCACGTATTGATCTGCCGCTTAGCGAATCTCCTGTCAGTGCGCAGATTGTACTGATTCACGTATTGATCTGCCGCTTAGCGAATCTCCTGTCACAGTGCGCAGATTGTACTGATTCACGTATTGATCTGCCGCTTAGCGAATCTCCTGTCACAGTGCGCAGATTGTAGTGATGCACGTATTGATCTGCCGCTTAGCGAATCTCCTGTCACAGTGCGCAGATTGTACTGATGCACGTATTGATCTGCCGCTTAGCGAATCTCCTGTCACATTGCGCAGATTGTACTGATGCACGTATTGATCTGCCGCTTAGCGAATCTCCTGTCACAGTGCGCAGATTGTAGTGATTCACGTATTGATCTGTCGCTTAGCGAATCTCCTGTCACAGTGCGCAGATTGTACTGATGCACGTATTGATCTGCCGCTTAGCGAATCTCCTGTCACAGTGCGCAGATTGTACTGATGCACGTATTGATCTGCCGCTTAGCGAATCTCCTGTCACAGTGCGCAGATTGTAGTGATTCACGTATTGATCTGCCGCTTAGCGAATCTCCTGTCAGTGCGCAGATTGTAGTGATTCACGTATTGATCTGCCGCTTAGCGAATCTCCTGTCACAGTGCGCAGATTGTACTGATTCACGTATTGATCTGCCGCTTAGCGAATCTCCTGTCACAGTGCGCAGATTGTACTGATGCACGTATTGATCTGCCGCTTAGCGAATCTCCTGTCACAGTGCGCAGATTGTACTGATGCACGTATTGATCTGCCGCTTAGCGAATCTCCTGTCACAGTGCGCAGATTGTACTGATGCACGTATTGATCTGCCGCTTAGCGAATCTCCTGTCACAGTGCGCAGATTGTACTGATTCACGTATTGATCTGCCGCTTAGCGAATCCCCTGTCACAGTGCGCAGATTGTACTGATGCACGTATTGATCTGCCGCTTAGCGAATCTCCTGTCACAGTGCGCAGATTGTACTGATGCACGTATTGATCTGCCGCTTAGCGAATCACCTGTCACAGTGCGCAGATTGTACTGATGCACGTATTGATCTGCCGCTTAGCGAATCTCCTGTCACAGTGCGCAGATTGTACTGATGCACGTATTGATCTGCCGCTTAGCGAATCTCCTGTCAGTGCGCAGATTGTACTGATTCACGTATTGATCTGCCGCTTAGCGAATCTCCTGTCACAGTGCGCAGATTGTACTGATGCACGTATTGATCTGCCGCTTAGCGAATCACCTGTCACAGTGCGCAGATTGTACTGATGCACGTATTGATCTGCCGCTTAGCGAATCTCCTGTCACAGTGCGCAGATTGTACTGATGCACGTATTGATCTGCCGCTTAGCGAATCTCCTGTCAGTGCGCAGATTGTACTGATTCACGTATTGATCTGCCGCTTAGCGAATCTCCTGTCACAGTGCGCAGATTGTACTGATGCACGTATTGATCTGCCGCTTAGCGTATCTCCTGTCACAGTGCGCAGATTGTACTGATGCACGTATTGATCTGCCGCTTAGCGTATCTCCTGTCACAGTGCGCAGATTGTAGTGATGCACGTATTGATCTGCCGCTTAGCGAATCTCCTGTCACAGTGCGCAGATTGTACTGATGCACGTATTGATCTGCCGCTTAGCGAATCTCCTGTCAGTGCGCAGATTGTACTGATTCACGTATTGATCTGCCGCTTAGCGAATCTCCTGTCACAGTGCGCAGATTGTACTGATTCACGTATTGATCTGCCGCTTAGCGAATCTCCTGTCACAGTGCGCAGATTGTACTGATTCACGTATTGATCTGCCGCTTAGCGAATCTCCTATCACAGTGCGCAGATTGTAGTGATGCACGTATTGATCTGCCGCTTAGCGAATCTCCTGTCACAGTGCGCAGATTGTACTGATTCACATATTGATCTGCCGCTTAGCGAATCTCCTGTCACAGTGCGCAGATTGTACTGATTCACGTATTGATCTGCCGCTTAGCGAATCTCCTGTCACAGTGCGCAGATTGTACTGATACACGTATTGATCTGCCGCTTAGCGAATCTCCTGTCACAGTGCGCAGATTGTACTGATTCACGTATTGATCTGCCGCTTAGCGAATCTCCTGTCACAGTGCGCAGATTGTACTGATTCACGTATTGATCTGCCGCTTAGCGAATCTCCTGTCACAGTGCGCAGATTGTACTGATGCACGTATTGATCTGCCGCTTAGCGAATCTCCTGTCACAGTGCGCAGATTGTACTGATTCACGTATTGATCTGCCGCTTAGCGAATCTCCTGTCACAGTGCGCAGATTGTACTGATTCACGTATTGATCTGCCGCTTAGCGAATCTCCTGTCACAGTGCACACGCACGCAGGCACACGCAGGCAGGCAAACGCACGCACCAGGCACACGCAGGCAGGCAAACGCACGCACGCGGCACACGCAGGCAGGCAAACGCACACACCAGGCACACGCACGCACGCACCAGGCACACGCAGCCAAACGCACGCACCAGGCACACGCACGCACCAAGCACATGCAGGCACACGCACGCAGCAGGCACACGCAGCAGGCACACGCACGCACGCACCAGGCACACGCACGCACGCACCAGGCACACGCACGCACGCACCAGGCACACGCACGCACGCACCAGGCACACGCACGCACACGCACGCACCAGGCACACGCACGCACCAGGCACACGCACGCACACGCACGCACCAGGCACCAGGCACACGCACACGCACGCACCACGCACCACGCACCAGGCACACGCACGCACGCACGCACCAGGCACCAGGCACACGCACGCACCACGCACGCACCACGCACACGCACGCGCACGCGGCACACGCACGCACCAGGCACACGCACGCACCACGCACCAGGCACACGCACGCACGCACCAGGCACACGCACCAGGCACCACGCACGCACCAGGCACACGCACGACGCACCAGGCACACGCACACGCACCAGGCACACGCACGCACCAGGCACACGCACGCACCAGGCACACGCACGCACCACGCACCACGCACCAGGCACACGCACGCACGCACACGCACCACGCACCAGGCACACGCACGCACCAGGCACACGCACCAGGCACACGCACGCACCAGGCAGACACACGCACGCAGGCAGGCACACGCACACGCAGGCAGGCAAACGCAGGCACCACGCACACAGTCAGGCACCACGCACACACCAGGCAGGCACACGCAAGCACGAGGCACATGCAGCAGGCACACGCACACACCAGGCAGGCACACGCAAGCACGAGGCACACGCAGCAGGCACACGCACACACCAGGCAGGCACACGCGTGCACCAGGCACACGCACCAGGCCCACGCACGCAGCAGGCACACGCACACACAGGCAGGCACACGCACGCACCAGGCACATGCAGCAGGCACACGCACGCACCAGGCACACGCACGCAGGCAGGCACACACCAAGCACATACCAGGCAACGCACCACGCACACGCACCAAGCAGGCACACGCACGCGGCACACGCAGGCACCACGCACACAGTCAGGCACACGCACGCGGCACACGCAGGCACCACGCACACAGTCAGGCACACGCAGGCGGCACACACACAGTCAGGCACACGCACGCGGCACACGCAGGCACCACGCACACAGTCAGGCACACGCACGCGGCACACGCAGGCAGGCACACGCACACACCAAGCACATACCAGGCAACGCAGGCAGGCACACGCACGCACCAAGCAGGCACACGCACGCACCAGGCACACGCAGGCAGGCACACGCACGCACCAGGCACACGCAGCAGGCACACGCACGCACCAGGCACACGCACACACCAAGCACACGCACGCACCAGGCACACGCAGGCAGGCACACGCACGCACCAGGCACACGCACGCAGGCAGGCACACGCACGCAGGCAGGCACACGCACGCACCAGGCACACGCACGCAGGCACACGCGGGACACACCCGCACGCGGCACACGCACGCACCAGGCACACGCGGGACACGCACGCACGCGGCACATGCACGCACACCCACCTTCTTACTGTAGACACAGGCCGAGCCCTGGATAAGGAGCGCGGCCTCCGCGAAGTTCATAGTGGTTTTACCGCCATCAAAGGAAATGCAGATGTGGTCCAACTGTCCCGAGATAAGAGAAGAGGAGGAGACAGTCAGAGCGGCACAACCCCAATCCCGTGGCAAGGACGTGAGCGGGCGGGCACGGGGCACCGCCACACATCCCACGGGGCACCGCCACACATCCCACGGGGCACCGCCACACATCCCACGGGGCACCGCCACACATCCCACGGGGCACCGCCACACATCCCTCGGGGCACCGCCACACATCCCACGGGGCACCGCCACACATCCCACGGGGCACCGCCACACATCCCACGGGGCACCGCCACACACCCCAGGGGTCATCGCCACACATCCCACGGGGCACCGCCACACATCCCACGGGGCACCGCCACACATCCCACGGGGCACCGCCACACATCCCACGGGGCACCGCCACACATCCCACGGGGCACACCGCCACACATCCCACAGGGCACCGCCACACATCCCACCGCACACAGCCACACATCCCACGGGGCACCGCCACACATCCCACGGGGCACCGCCACACATCCCACGGGGCACCGCCACACATCCCACGGGGCACCGCCACACATCCCACGGGGCACCGCCACACATCCCACGGGGCACACCGCCACACATCCCACGGGGCACACCGCCACACATCCCACAGGGCACCGCCACACATCCCACCGCACACAGCCACACATCCCTCGGGGCACCGCCACACATCCCACGGGGCACCGCCACACATCCCACGGGGCACCGCCACACATCCCACGGGGCACCGCCACACATCCCACGGGGCACCGCCACACATCCCACGGGGCACCGCCACACATCCCACGGGGCACCGCCACACATCCCACGGGGCACCGCCACACATCCCACGGGGCACCGCCACACATCCCACGGGGCACCGCCACATATCCCACGGGGCACCGCCGCACATCCCACGGGGCACCGCCACACATCCCACGGGGCACCGCCACACATCCCACGGGGCACCGCCACACATCCCACGGGGCACCGCCACACATCCCACGGGGCACCGCCACACATCCCACAGCGCACCGCCACACATCCCACGGGGCACCGCCACACATCCCACGGGGCACCGCCACACATCCCACGGGGCACCGCCACACATCCCACGGGGCACCGCCACACATCCCACGGGGCACCGCCACACATCCCACAGCACTACAACATCTAAATCTAGAACCGAAGCAATCAGTATATGATCCTATATCCCCACACGGGATATATACCCCACAAACAGAGGGACACGTGATATATACCCCACACACAGAGGGACACGGGATATATACCACACACACAGAGGGACACGGATATATACCCCACAAACAGAGGGACACGGGATATATACCCCACACACAGAAGGACACGTGATATATACCCCACACACAGAGGGACACGGGATATATACCCCACACACAGAGGGACACGGCATATATACCCCACAAACAGAGGGACACGGGATATATACCCCACAAACAGAGGGAAACGTGATATATACCCCACAAACAGAGGGACACGGGATATATACCCCACAAACAGAGGGACACGGATATATACCCCACAAACAGAGGGACACGGGATATATATACCCCACAAACAGAGGGACACGTGTATATACCCCACAAACAGAGGGACACGGATATATACCCCACAAACAGAGGGACACGTGATATATACCCCACAAACAGAGGGACACGTGATATATACCACACACAAAGAGGGACACGTGATATATACCACACACACAGAGGGACACGTGATATATAACCCACAAACAGAGGGACACGGATATATACCCCACAAACAGAGGGACACGGATATATACCCCACAAACAGAGGGACACGGGATATATACCCCACACACAGAGGGACACGGATATATACCCCACACAAACAGGGACACGGGATATATACCCCACACAAACAGGGACACGGGATATATACCCCAAAAACAGAGGGACACGGGATATATACCCCACAAACAGAGGGACACAGGATATATACCCCACACACAGAGGGACCCGGATATATACCCCACACAGAGGGACACGTGATATATACCCCACAAACAGAGGGATACGGGATATATACCCCCCACACAGAGGGACACGGATATATACCCCACACACAGAGGGACACGGATATATACCCCCCACACAGAGGGACACGGATATATACCCCACACACAGAGGGACACGGGACATATACCCCACACACAGAGGGACACGGGATATAAAACCCACACACAGAGGGACACGGGATATAAAACCCACAAACAGAGGGGCACAGGATATAAAACCCACAAACAGAGGGGCACAGGATATATACCCCACAAACAGAGGGAAACGTGATATATACCCCACACACAGA
Source organism: Ascaphus truei (assembly GCF_040206685.1). Classification (NCBI taxonomy): domain Eukaryota; kingdom Metazoa; phylum Chordata; class Amphibia; order Anura; family Ascaphidae; genus Ascaphus; species Ascaphus truei. Next base: position 15,705 of record NW_027455528.1, read on the forward strand.
GGGACACGGATATATACCCCACAAACAGAGGGACACGGATATATACCCCACAAACAGAGGCACACGGATATATATACCCCACACACAGAGGGACACGTGGTATATACCCCACACACAGAGGGACACGGGATATATACCCCACACACAGAGGGACACGGGATATATACCCCACACACAGAGGGACACGGGATATATACCCCACAGAAGGACACTGATATATACCCCACAAACAGAGGGAGACGGGATATATATCCCACACACAGAGGGACACGGGATATATACCCCACAAACAGAGGGACACAGGATATATACCCCACAAAACAGAGGGACACGGGATATATACCCCACAAAACAGAGGGACACGGGATATATACCCCACAAACAGAGGGACACGGGATATATACCCCACAAACAGAGGGACACGGATATATACCCCACACACACAGGGACACGGGATATATACCCCACAGAGGGACACGGGATATATACCCCACAGAGGGACACGGGATATATACCCCACAGAGGGACACGGGATATATACCCCACAGAGGGACACGGGATATATACCCCACAAACAGAGGGACACGGGATATATACCCCACAAACAGAGGGACACGGGATATATACCCCACAAACAGAGGGACACGTGATATATACCCCACACACAGAGGGACACGTATATATACCCCACACACACAGGGACACGGGATATATACCCCACAGAGGGACACGGGATATATACCCCACAGAGGGACACGGGATATATACCCCACACACACAGGGACACGGGATATATACCCCACAGAGGGACACGGGATATATACCCCACATACACAGGGTAACGGGATATATACCCCACACACAGAGGGACACGGGATATATACCCCACACACAGAGGGACACGGATATATACCCCACACACAGAGGGACACGGGATATATACCCCACACACAGAGGGACACGGGATATATACCCCACACACAGAGGGACACGGGATATATACCCCACAAACAGAGGGAAACGTGATATATACCCCACAAACAGAGGGACACGGGATATATACCCCACACACACAGGGACACGGGATATATACCCCACGAACAGAGGGACACGGGATATATACCCCACAAACAGAGGGACACGGGATATATACCCCACAAACAGAGGGACACGGGATATATACCCTACAAACAGAGGGAAACGTGATATATACCCCACAAACAGAGGGACACGGATATATACCCCACAAACAGAGGGACACGGATATATACCCCACAAATAGAGGGACACGTGATATATACCCCACACACAGAGGGACACGTGATATATACCCCACACACAGAGGGACACGTGATATATACCCCACACACAGAGGGACACGGGATATATACCCCACAAACAGAGGGACACGGATATATACCCCACAAACAGAGGGACACGTGATATATACCCCACAAACAGAGGGACACGGATATATACCCCACAAACAGAGGGACACGGATATATACCCCACAAACAGAGGGACACGGATATATACCCCACACACAGAGGGACACGGATATATAATCCACAAACAGAGGGACACGGGATATATACCCCACAAACAGAGGGACACGGATATATACCCCACACACAGAGGGACACGGGATATATACCCCACAAACAGAGGGACACGGATATATAATCCACAAACAGAGGGACACGGGATATATACCCCACAAACAGAGGGACACGTGATATATACCCCACACACAGAGGGACACGGGATATATACCCCACACACAGAGGGACACAGGATATATACCCCAGACACAGAGGGACACGGGATATATACCCCACAAACAGAGGGACACGTGACATATACCCCACAAACAGAGGGACACGGATATATACCCCACAAACAGAGGGACACGGATATATACCCCACAAACAGAGGGACACGGATATATACCCCACAAACAGAAGGACACGGATATATACCCCACACACAGAGGGACACGTGATATATACCCCACACACAGAGGGACACGTGATATATACCCCACAAACAGAGGGACACGGGATATATACCCCACAAACAGAGGGACACGGGATATATACCCCACAAACAGAGGGACACGGATATATACCCCACACACAGAGGGACACGTGATATAGACCCCACACACAGAGGGACACGTGATATATACCCCACAAACAGAGGGACACGTGATATATACCCCACAAACAGAGGGACACGTGATATATACCCCACAAACAGAGGGACACGTGATATATACTCCACAAACAGAGGGACACGTGATATATACCCCACAAACAGAGGGACACGTGATATATACCCCACAAACAGAGGGACACGTGATATATACCCCACAAACAGAGGGACACGTGATATATACCCCACAAACAGAGGGACACGTGATATATACCCCACAAACAAAGGGACACGTGTCAGGGTCAGGGTCAGTGTGTGACATATACCCCACAGAGGGATGCGGGGGTCAGTGTGTGACATATACCCCACAGAGGGACGCGGGGGTCAGTGTGTGACATATACCCCACAGAGGGACGCAGGGGTCAGTGTGTGACATATACCCCACAGAGGGACGCGGGGGTCAGTGTGAGACATATACCCCACAGAGGGACGCGGGGGTCAGTGTGTGACATATACGCCACAAAGGGACGCGGGGGTCAGTGTGAGACATATACCCCACAGAGGGACGCGGGGGTCAGTGTGTGACATATACCCCACAGAGGGACGCGGGGGTCAGTGTGAGACATATACCCCACAGAGGGACGCGGGGTCAGTGTGTGACATATACCCCACAGAGGGACGCGGGGGTCAGTGTGAGACATATACCCCACAGAGGGACGCGGGGGTCAGTGTGTGAGACATATACCCCACAGAGGGACGCGGGGGTCAGTGTGTGAGACATATACCCCACAGAGGGACGCGGGGGTCAGTGTGTGACATATACCCCACAGAGGGACGCGGGGTCAGTGTGTGACATATACCCCACAGAGGGACGCAGGGGTCAGTGTGTGAGACATATACCCCACAGAGGGACGCGGGGGTCAGTGTGTGACATATACCCCACAGAGGGACGCGGGGGTCAGTGTGTGACATATACCCCACAGAGGGACGCGGGGTCAGTGTGTGACATATACCCCACAGAGGGACGCGGGGGTCAGTGTGTGAGACATATACCCCACAGAGGGACGCGGGGGTCAGTGTGTGAGACATATACCCCACAGAGGGACGCGGGGGTCAGTGTGTGACATATACCCCACAGAGGGACGCGGGGGTCAGTGTGTGAGACATATACCCCACAGAGGGACGCGGGGGTCAGTGTGAGACATATACCCCACAGAGGGACGCGGGGGTCAGTACTCAGCGAGGTATTTTAGCTCATCAAGACACACGTGTACTTACCCCCCGGCTGTTAATGCGTGTGATAGGAGAGACACACACACAGAGACACACACACACACAGAGAGACACACACAGAGAGACACACACAGAGAGAGACACAGAGAGACACACAGAGAGAGACACACAGAGAGACAGAGAGACACACACAGAGAGAGACACACAGAGAGACAGAGAGACACACACAGAGAGACAGAGAGACACACACACACACCGAGCCAGACACACACACAGAGACACACACACACACAGAGACACACACACACACACACACAGACACACACACACACACAGAGACACACACACACACACACACACAGAGACACACACACACACAGAGACACACACAGAGACACACACACACACAGAGAGACACACACACACAGAGACACACACACACACACACACACAGAGACACACACACACACAGAGACACACACACACACACACAGAGACACACACACACACACACACAGAGACACACACACAGACACACACACACACAGACACACACACACACAGAGACACACACACACAGAGACACACACACACACAGAGACACACACACACACAGAGACACACACACACAGAGACACACACACACAGAGACACACACACACACACAGAGACACACACACACACACACACAGAGACACACACACACACAGAGACACACACACACACAGAGACACACACACACACACAGAGACACACACACACACACAGAGACACACACACACACACAGAGACACACACACACACACAGAGACACACACACACCCCGAGACAGACAGACAGACACACACACCCCGAGACAGACAGAAACACACAGAGACACCCCGAGACAGACAGACACACAAACCCAC
>NW_027455528.1:25000-35158 GCF_040206685.1 Ascaphus truei
GTGTCGCAGTGGGGTGTGTCGCAGTGGGGTGTGTCGCAGTGGGGTGTGTCGCAGTGGGGTGTGTCGCAGTGTGGTGTGTCTCAGTGTGTGTGTGGTGTGTCTCGGTGTGTCTCAGTGTGTGTGTGGTGTGTCTCGGTGTGTCTCAGTGTGTGTGTGTGTGTGTGTCAGTCAGTCAGTCAGTGTGTGTGTGTGTGTGTGTCAGTCAGTCAGTGTGTGTGTCAGTCAGTCAGTCAGTGTGTGTGTGTGTGTGTGTGTGTGTCAGTGTGTGTGTGTGTCAGTGTGTGTGTGTGTGCGTGTGCGTGTGTGTGTCAGTGTGTGTGTGTGTGCGTGTGTGTGTCAGTGCGTGTGTGTGTCAGTGCGTGTGTGTGTCAGTGCGTGTGTGTGTCAGTGCGTGTGTGTGTCAGTGCGTGTGTGTGTCAGTGCGTGTGTGTGTCAGTGCGTGTGTGTGTCAGTGCGTGTGTGTGTCAGTGCGTGTGTGTGTCAGTGCGTGTGTGTGTGTGTGTGTGTGATTATCAGTGTGTGTGTGTGTGTGTGTGTGTGTGTATCAGTGTGTGTGTGTGTGTGTGTGTGTGTATCAGAGTGTGTGTGTGTGTGTGTATCAGAGTGTGTGTATCAGTGTGTGTGTGTGTGTGTGTGTGTGTGTGTGTGTGTGTGTGTGTGTGTGTGTGTGTGTAGCAGTGTGTGTGTGTGTGTGTAGCAGTGTGTGTGTGTGTGTGTGTAGCAGTGTGTGTGTGTGTGTGTGTGTGTGTGTGTGTGTGTGTGTGTGTGTGTGTGTGTGTGTGTATCAGAGTGTGTGTGTGTGTATCAGAGAGTGTGTGTGTGTATCAGAGTGTGTGTATCAGAGTGTGTGTGTGTATCAGAGAGTGTGTGTGTGTGTGTGTGTGTGTGTGTGTGTGTGTGTGTGTATCAGAGAGGGTGTGTGTGTGTGTATCAGAGAGGGTGTGTGTGTGGGTGTGGGTGTGGGTGTGTGTGTGTGTGTGTGTATCAGAGAGGGTGAGGGTGTGTGTGTGTGTGTGTGTGTGTGTGTGTGTGTGTGTGTGTGTGTGTGTGTGTGTGTGTGTGTGTGTGTGTGTGTGTGTGTGTGTGTGTGTGTGTGTGTGTGTGTGTGTGTGTGTGTGTGTGTGTGTGTGTGTGTGTGTGTGTGTGTTACCTCTCTCCGCTTGTCTCTCTCTCCTGGATCAAAGTGCCATTTTTGTTTCTCCCGCCTGGTCCGTGACGTCACAAGCCCCCGACATTTCGAATTCTACCAACCAAGAGGCTCCGGCGGTTGAAGTCGTCATCACACGCGGCCTGTCGCTGAGAGAAGCAAGATGGCCCCTGTCAGAATGTAAGGAGGAGTAAGATGTCCGAACTCGCGTTTTCTTCACTGACGTGAGGTCTTCGACGGCCATCTTTGTTTAGGGCAAATCCTTTCCAGGAAATAAGCTTGGTCACATGTGAGAGAGAATAAAGTGACACCTGTCACACTGTGACCCCCAGGAGCCGAGCTATAAACACTACGGGATATTTATCAGCCATAAACTGGTGTATTTGCTTTATTAAAGTCAAAAAAAAATATAAACATATTCTGCATAGAGTTAAATCCCAGCGGATACAGATCTGTCACCTCACTGTAACACCATCACACTGTCATCTCTCACTGTCACACTGTCACCTCTCAGTATCACCTCTCATTGATCTCTGTCACACTGTCACCTCTCAATGATCTCTGTCACCTCTCAATGATCTCTGTCACACTGTCACACTGATCACTGTCACTTCTCACTGATCTCTGTCACACTGTGACCTCTTACTGTCACATCGTCATGTCTCACTGACACCGTCACACTGTCACCACTCAATGTCACACTGTTACCTCTCACTGATCTCTGTCACCTCTCAGTGTCACACTGTCATCTCTGACTGATCTCTGTCACACTGTCACCTCTCACTGATCTCTGTCACACTGTCACCTCTTACTGTCACATCGTCATGTCTCACTGTCACCTGTCACCACTCAGTGTCACACTGTCACCTCTCACTGATCTGTCACACTGTCACCTCTCACTGATCTCTGTCACACTGTCACCTCTTACTGTCACATCGTCATGTCTCACTGTCACCTGTCACCACTCAGTGTCACACTGTTACCTCTGTCATAGCGCTATGCTTTTCAATATTTGCGCATGCGCAGTCCATCCTCTCGCCGATTTCCTTCTTGCTGTGGAACGCATGAAACACGTACTGCGTTTCAGTCACTGCGCATGCGTTTCTTCTTCCATTGGCATCAGTAGTCATCCAGCTCATGGGAGGAGTGGCTCAGGGAGTAAAGACACTGAGTGACACTGAGATTGCTGCAATTCCCGGTGTCGGCTCCTTGTGACCTTGGGCAAGTCACTTTATCTCCCTGTGCCTCAGGCACCAAAAACATAGATTGTAAGCTCCACGGGGCAGGGACTTGTGCCTGCAAAATGTGTCTGCGTATAATTAGCAGCGCTGTACAAGAACATGCTATTATTATTATTATAATCAAGATACGGACAGGATATTGGAGGGAAGGACATTCTCAGCACATGATTACCATCACCACTGATTGGACAGGTTGCATGATGGGATTTGTGGCGCTATTTAAATGTTGTTTGAAGGGATTGTGTTTATGCCACTATGTCACTTGATAAAGACCACTAAGGTCGAAACGTTGTGTTGGCTCAATAAATGAGTTTGGATATTCTAAATCCGTTGTGTCCTGTGTTCCTTTTACCATTTACCCAGGACCGATTACAGGCTTCCGTTCCAGCACGGGAGCACCGGTAACTGTATCACTTTTGTTTATAATTTGAGGTGTGCACCATTTATCTCATTTGTCTGGACCTCTCACTGTCATCTCCCACTTTAACCTCTCACTGTCACACCGTCATGTCTCACTGTAACCTCTCACTGATCACTGTCACCTCTCACTGTCACACCGTCATGTCTCACTGTCACCTCTCACTGTAACCTCTCACTGATCACTGTCACCTCTCACTGTCACACCGTCATGTCTCACTGTCACCTCTCACTGATCACTGTCACACTGTCACCTCTCACTGTCACTGATCAGTCACACCGTCATGTCTCGCAGTCATCTCCCACTGTCACCTCTCACTGATCACTGTCACTCTGTCACCTCTCACTGTCACTGATCAGTCACACCGTCATGTCTCACTGTTACCTTGCACTGTCAAACTGTCACCTCGCACTGTCCTCTGTTACCTCTCACTGTCACTGTCACCTGTCAGCTCTCCAGTCAGTCACCTCACACTGTCACACTGTTACCTCTCACTGTCACACTGTTACCTCTCACTGTCACACTGTCACCTCTCTCTGTCACACTGTCACCTCGCACTGTCACACTGTTACCACTCACTGTCACACTGTCACCTCTCACTGTCACACTGTTACCTCTCACTGTCACCTCTCAGTCACACTGTCACCTCTCACTATCACCACTCACTGTCACACTGTTACCACTCACTGTCACACTGTCACCTCTGTCACACTGTTACACTGTCACCTCTCACTGTCACTGTTACCTCGCACTGTCACACTGTCACCACTCACTGTCACACTGTTACCTCTCACTGTCACACTGTTACCTCTCACTGTCACACTGTCACCTCTCACTGTCACACTGTTACCACTCACTGTCACACTGTCACACCTCACTGTCACACTCTCACCTCGCACTGTCACACTGTTACCACTCACTCACACTGTCACCTCTCACTGTCACACTGTTACCTGTCACCTCTCTGTCACACTGTCACCTCGCACTGTCACACTGTTACCACTCACTGTCACACTGTCACCTCTCACTGTCACACTGTCACCTCTCACTGTCACACTGTCACCTCTCACTGTCACACTGTTACACTGTCACCACTCACTGTCACACTGTTACCTCTCACTGTCACACTGTCACCTCTCACTGTCACACTGTTACTACTCACTGTCACACTGTCACCACTCACTGTCACACTCTCACCTCGCACTGTCACACTGTTACCACTCACTCACACTCTCACCTCTCACTGTCACACTGTTACTTGTCACCTCTCACTGTCACACTGTTACCTCGCACTGTCACAGTGTCACCACTCACTGTCACACTGTTACCTCTCACTGTCACACTGTTACCTCTCACTGTCACTGTCACCACTCACTGTCACATTGTCACACTGTTACCTCACTGTCACACTGTCACCCTGTTACCTGTCACCTCTCACTGTCACACTGTCACCACTCACTGTCACATTGTCACACTGTTACCTCACTGTCACACTATTACCTCACTGTCACACTGTCACCACTCACTGTCACATTGTCACACTGCTACCTCTCACTGTCACACTGTCACTACTCACTGTTACCACTCACTGTGACACTGTTACCACTCACTGTCACCACTCACTGTCACATTGTCACACTGTTACCTCTCATTGTCACACAGTCACCACTCACTGTCACACTGTCACCACTCACTGTCACATTGTCACACTGTTACCTCTCACTGTCACACTGTTACCACACACTGTCACCTCACTGTCACCACTCAGTGTCACATTGTCACGCTGTCACCTCTCACTGTCACACTGTCACACTGTCACCTCTCACAGTCACACTGTTACCACTCACTCACACTGTTACCTGTCACCTCTCACTGTCACACTGTTACCTCGCACTGTCACACTTTCACACTGTTACCTATCACTGTCACAGTGTCACCACTCACTGTCACAGTCACCTCTCACTGTCACACTGTTACCTCTCACTGTCACACTATTACCTCTCACTGTCACAGTGTTACCTCTCACTGTCACACTGTCACCTCTCACTGTCACACTGTCACCACTCACTGTCACATTGTCACACTGTTACCTCACTGTCACACTATTACCTCACTGTCACCACTCACTGTCACATTGTCACACTGCTACCTCTCACTGTCACACTGTTACCACTCACTGTCACACTGTCACCACTCACTGTTACCACTCACTGTGACACTGTTACCACTCACTGTCACCACTCACTGTCACATTGTCACACTGTTACCTCTCATTGTCACACAGTCACCACTCACTGTCACACTGTCACCACTCACTGTCACATTGTCACACTGTTACCTCTCACTGTCACACTGTCACCACTCACTGTCACATTGTCACGCTGTCACCTCTCACTGTCACACTGTCACCTCTCACTGTCACACTGTCACACTGTCACCTCTCACTGTCACACTGTTACCACTCACTCACACTGTTACCTGTCACCTCTCACTGTCACACTGTTACCTCTCACTGTCACACTATTACCTCTCACTGTCACACTATTACCTCTCACTGTCACAGTGTTACCTCTCACTGTCACCTCACTGTCACACTGTCACCTCTCACTGTCACACTGTCACCTCTCACTGTCACACTGTCACCTCTCACTGTCACACTGTCACCTCTCACTGTCACCACTCACTGTCACACTCTCACCTCGCACTGTCACACTGTTACCACTCACTCACACTGTCACCTCTCACTGTCACACTGTTACCTGTCACCTCTCTGTCACACTGTCACCTCGCACTGTCACACTGTTACCACTCACTGTCACACTGTCACCTCTCACTGTCACACTGTCACCTCTCACTGTCACACTGTTACCTCTCACTGTCACCTCTCAGTCACACTGTCACCTCTCACTGTCACACTGTTACACTGTCACCACTCACTGTCACACTGTTACCTCTCACTGTCACACTGTCACCTCTCACTGTCACACTGTTACTACTCACTGTCACACTGTCACCACTCACTGTCACACTCTCACCTCGCACTGTCACACTGTTACCACTCACTCACACTCTCACCTCTCACTGTCACACTGTTACCTGTCACCTCTCACTGTCACACTGTTACCTCGCACTGTCACAGTGTCACCACTCACTGTCACACTGTTACCTCTCACTGTCACACTGTTACCTCTCACTGTCACTGTCACCACTCACTGTCACATTGTCACACTGTTACCTCACTGTCACACTGTCACCTCTCACTGTCACCCTGTTACCTGTCACCTCTCACTGTCACACTGTCACCACTCACTGTCACATTGTCACACTGTTACCTCACTGTCACACTATTACCTCACTGTCACACTGTCACCACTCACTGTCACATTGTCACACTGCTACCTCTCACTGTCACACTGTCACTACTCACTGTTACCACTCACTGTGACACTTTTACCACTCACTGTCACCACTCACTGTCACATTGTCACACTGTTACCTCTCATTGTCACACAGTCACCACTCACTGTCACACTGTCACCACTCACTGTCACATTGTCACACTGTTACCTCTCACTGTCACACTGTTACCACACACTGTCACCACTCACTGTCACATTGTCACGCTGTCACCTCTCACTGTCACACTGTCACCTCTCACTGTCACACTGTTACCACTCACTCACACTGTTACCTGTCACCTCTCACTGTCACACTGTTACCTCGCACTGTCACACTTTGACACTGTTACCTATCACTGTCACAGTGTCACCACTCACTGTCACAGTCACCTCTCACTGTCACACTGTTACCTCTCACTGTCACACTATTACCTCTCACTGTCACAGTGTTACCTCTCACTGTCACCTCACTGTCACACTGTCACCTCGTTACCTGTCACCTGTCACCTCTCACTGTCACACTGTCACCACTCACTGTCACATTGTCACACTGTTACCTCACTGTCACACTATTACCTCACTGTCACCACTCACTGTCACATTGTCACACTGCTACCTCTCACTGTCACACTGTTACCACTCACTGTCACACTGTCACCACTCACTGTTACCACTCACTGTGACACTGTTACCACTCACTGTCACCACTCACTGTCACATTGTCACACTGTTACCTCTCATTGTCACACAGTCACCACTCACTGTCACACTGTCACCACTCACTGTCACATTGTCACACTGTTACCTCTCACTGTCACACTGTCACCTCACTGTCACATTGTCACGCTGTCACCTCTCACTGTCACACTGTCACCTCTCACTGTCACACTGTCACCTCTCACTGTCACACTGTTACCACTCACTCACACTGTTACCTGTCACCTCTCACTGTCACACTGTTACCTCGCACTGTCACACTTTCACACTGTTACCTATCACTGTCACAGTGTCACCACTCACTGTCAGTCACCTCTCACTGTCACACTGTTACCTCTCACTGTCACACTATTACCTCTCACTGTCACAGTGTTACCTCTCACTGTCACCTCACTGTCACACTGTCACCTCTCACTGTCACACTGTCACCTCTCACTGTTACCTCTCACTGTCACACTGTCACCTCTCACTGTCACACTGTCACCTCTCACTGATCTCAGTCACACTGTCACAGTGTCACACTGTCTGTCACCGTGTGGTGGAGGGAGTGTGTGAACCTCCCCTACAATAATAGTTTAACCTTTCCCTCCCCCTGTGACCGGCTCAAAGCGCACGCGCAGGATCACGGTTTTAAGCGGGAAGAGAACGCAGTAACACGGCGGTCAGACCGAGGCAAAGCGCATGCGCAGTAACACGGCTTTCAGATCGAGGCAGAGCGCATGCGCAGTAACACGGCGGTCAGACCGAGGCAGAGCGCATGCGCAGTAACACGGGCGGTCAGACCGAGGCAAAGCGCATGCGTAGTAACACGGCGGTCAGACCGAGGCAGTGAGCATGCGCAGTAACACGGGCGGGCAGACCGAGACAGAGCGCATGCGCAGTAACACGGGCGGTCAGGCTGGGCAGAGCGCATGCGCAGATAGTCCACGTTGCTGTTCTGCAGACAGCTGCGGTACCGGAGAACATGGCGGAGAACCGGAGCCTGACCCGGAGCTGCTTCCTGTGGGGGATGAGCGGGGTGTACCTGTGCGCCTTTATATCCCTCTATACGCAGATACCAGGTATATACACCCCCATATTTATATATATATATCTATATACACAGGTTCCCAGGTATATACACCCATATATATATATATACACACACACCCCCACACCCCCATATATACTTGAAAACGAGAGGTAACTCTCACTGTATTATTTCCTGGTAACACATTTTATAAATTAATAATATACACCCCGCCCATATACACAGATACCAGGTGTATATACACACCCCATATATTTATATATACACACCCCATATATTTATATATACACACCCCATATATTTATATATACACACCCCATATATTTATATATACACACCCCATATATTTATATATACACACCCCATATATTTATATATACACACCCCATATATTTATATATACACCCCATATATTTATATATACACACCCCATATATTTATATATACACACCCCATATATTTATATATACACACCCCATATATTTATATATACACACCCCATATATTTATATATACACACCCCATATATTTATATATACACATACACATTTTAAGGAAAAGGTGGAATCAATATGTCAGAACATCCCCACTGTCACCGAGGAGGATGTGTCGCTGCTGACCTCTTCTCCCTCTACCACTTGCCCTCTTAACCCCATTCCCTCCCATCTCCTAAAACCTCCTTGTCCTACTATAATCCCTACGCTCACACACATTTTAACTCCTCCCTCTGCTCTGGAACCTTTCCATCCTCCTTCAAACATGCAACAGTCATACCATTACTCAAAAACAGCAAGCTGCCTTTTGCCTCTAAACTCCTTGAACATCTTGTATTCTCTCGCTTGCTCCATTTTCTCACCACCTATTCTCTCCTAGACCCTCTACAATCTGGCTTCCGCACTGCTCACTCCACTGAAACAGCCCTCACTAAAATAACTGACGACCTCCATGCTGCCAAAGACAGAGGTCATTACACTCTGCTCATATTACTCGACCTCTCTGCAGCATTTGACACCATGGACCACCCTCTTCTCCTCCACATTCTCCATACTCTTGGTATTCGGAACAAAGCTCTATCCTGGATCTCATCCTACCTCTCCCATCTTACTTTCAGTGTCTCTTCTGCTAACACCTCCTCCTCCTCTATTGATCTCTCTGTGGGGGTACCCCAGGGCTCTGTCCTTGGACCCCTTCTCTTTTCTCTTTACACACTCTCTCTAGGTGACCTAATCACATCTCTTGGTTTCAAATATCACCTCTATGCTGACGACGCACACATTTACTTTTCAACCCCCGACCTTACACCTGCTGTACAGACCAAAAGTTTCTGACTCCCTGCGATATCAAACTGAGTACAGTAAGAGAGCCCCTGCTGCTGCCACTGTAGTTATTGTGAGCGGTGCTCTTGGGCAATAATGTAGGTAATATTGAAAGAGAAGTAACCCAAGTGAAGCACTCGAGCTCACCCTCTGGGGGTAGGTGTAGTAATTAAAATGTAATCTTTATTATGCAACAAATAGGTAAAATAATGGGTATTAAAATGACGAGCTGAAGGTATGCTGGATTCAAAGACGGCTTTCCGTATAGGCTCAGGATCCTGAGATCATAAGTGTGTCAATAGACCATTGCTAAGACGCCACTGAATGGCAGTCCTTGTAGAGGATCTGTTAGCCGGGAAGACGTTCAGGGAATTCTCTAACTTGTATACAAGACTAGCTGAGAGACCCGGCGTTGCCCGGGATGTAATGTTCCCGCTCCTCTCTCTCTCCTCTCCCCTTCCCCCTCTCTCTATTCGTCCCCCATTCACATCAATCCAGTTCCCCCCCCTCCCTCCTTTACAGCTCTGTTTGTCCCCCTTTACAGCTTCATGCAGTGTGTGTGCGTCAGTCAGTCACTGTGTGTGTGCGCGCGCGCATCAGAGAGTCTGACGCTGAAACACAAACACACACACACAGACTGACTGACGCACACACACACACACAGTCAGTGTGGGTGTGTGCGTGCGTCAGTCAGGGTTTGTGTGCGTGCGTCAGTCAGGGTTTGTGTGCGTGCGTCAGTCAAAGGGCAGGCGTGGGGGGGGGTGAAGGGCAGGGGGGTGAAGGGCAGGGGTAGGGGGGGTGAAGGGCAGGGGTAGGGGGGGTGAAGGGCAGGGATAGGGGGGGGTGAAGGGTAGGGGGGGGTGAAGGGTAGGGGGGGTGAAGGGCAGGGGA